>NC_139582.1:20050017-20062517 GCF_946808225.1 Silurus aristotelis | reverse complement strand
GTGAAACAATTGCAATAAAAAAGTGAAATAAGAGCCAATAAATTAGGTTCCGCTTGTGTGGTGCGTAGGCCTTGTGTTGAAAATAAACTGCAACAATTCGTTATTGCTGTATATTTTGCCTGAATTAAAAACAAGTTCTATCTAATCAATGCAAAGGAAAATTAGAAATCAAAATCAGAGAACCACCAGTCAAAGCTTTGAAGGACACAAATACCTGTAGCTCAGACTGTGCTGCTCTATATGTAGTCCAGATTGTAGAAATGGGAAGTGTGGTTAAGGTATTGGACTTCTGCTACAATGTTTGTGGGTTCAAATATCATCATTGCCAAGCTGCCATTGTTGGGTCCTTGAACAAGGTTTTAACTGCTCAACTATTTTCCTGTCTGGATAAGGGCTTTTGTCAAAATGCCTACAATATAAATAATAAAAACACAATGCTCAAATATGCCAAAAGAACCTATGTTGGACTTCTGAAAGGAAGGTTGTGAGCTCCAATCCCAACCTCTTAACCCAAAAGTGCTGAGTTGTAGTGTTCAGTTGTAAACTACAAACTGTTTGAGTGACTAAACCTTGCACTTACTTACTCACCCACCCGCAGGGACCATGAGCAGAATTTCAGTTTGGTAAAATGCGTTTTGCATACAGTAAAAACCCTGCATAAAACACCACATACTATCAATCAGGATTTTAATTATTCACATGTATAATGCATTGAAATCGGTTTCTCAGACAAAAAAAGTTACATTCATTTGTTCTACTTCCAGTTCATTAGCATGTAGACATCTCGAAGAGGATCATAATATCGAATATACACGACCGCAGGAGGACAGAAGACGAACTGACCGCAGCCAGTGAACAGACGAAATACATGGTGTGAATGATTTATTTTGTAATATAAATATAGAGGTTGATTTTGCAATTGTAAAACAATTCAATAAAGCTGCGTTCCAGTGTGTTGAACCACAATATAATACTCGCCCGCTGACGCCATTTCGGAAAGACTGGTTTCACCTCATCTACAATCAAGTCAAACTCTGCACAGGAAGACGCACGCAGAGGTGAAGTTTTTCCCCGGAGATTTGCAACCGTCGATCGACGCAAAAGTCGTGGGAGAGGAAAAACAAAACAATCCCCTGCATGTAGTAAAAAACGTGCACATGCCACAGGACTGAATTCATGTGTGGCAAAAGTCCAGGCTGGTATTATTCTCAGGACGTGAACCTTAATGTACTGAAATACTGGTTACAATACTGGTCACACTTCTGAGGTCTGGAAGTGCATGCGAATACTGCAGCAGAACTCCTCCTCCCCCAACCCACCCTCCCACAGGCAAATCAGCTGTTTGTTTGTTGTCTCGGGAGAAAACGCTGAGTCGGGTGGGAAATGAAAGGCTCGTGTTACAGCTTTTGGTTTAAGTCCTTTTCATGGCTTGGAATGCTTGAAAAGTTTCGTTCTCCCGATGAGGATGATGGGATGTGGTCCCTCATCCACCAAGGGTCAGCAGTGAATCACAGAAAAAGCCGGACATGACCTTTCATCCACAAAAGCGCATGACTCATCCCTGTCCTTTATTATAATCTTCGGGCGTTAGTGTCATTTATTTCTTTGCATTTTTTTGCAACAAGTCTCCGTTGATAAATTAATATACAACCGAATGGATAAATCAACAGAATGAAGCGCTCTTTTAAAAACAAACAAAACCCCGGCCTTTCAAATGGAGGAAAATCATGCTGAAAGCAACATGCAGATCAGAAACACACACCCATCAGCAAGAAACTAAAAAAAAAAAGGCAAAGTTTTAAAAGTTATTGTGTCAGTAAGTAGTGTCTAGCTGAACATTAACCAAGCTCGAGTGAAGGAGCTGTGCGCAGAATATTTCCCTGCTGTCCGCCATTCCACATTGCAGAAGTGCTCTGCGAATAATGAAACAAGGAGTTTTTTTTTCTTTTTTTTAACAATTCTTTTCTATAAATAAACAGTATTGTTTTGAACTCCGCTGTAAGAAAGCACTAAGACTCGACTCTACAGTCACTACCTGGTACATTTTTTGTGTTGCTCAAAAACGAAGGCTGGTGTTAAGCCTGGTAAACAGTCTCGTGTATAAGAGTTCAGATGGAGGTTAAATAGTGTAGGTGCACAGAAAGCCACACAGCAGTCACCCAATCCACGAAACTCCACATCAACCCATGCACAGCATGGTTATGTTGGGTTGGGGGTATTTGTGTGTGTGTGTGTGTGTGTGTGTGTGTGTGTGTGTGTGTGTGTGTGTGTGTGTGTGTGTGTGTGTGTGTGTGTGTCTGAAGAATGATCTCAGCGCAGCCAAGATGAGGGAACCCACTGAGGCTCGGTGTCCAGTTTGTTAATGAGGCGCAGCAGCTCCTGATAAGCCTTGTCCTGGTCGGTGTTCACGATCGCGGCATCAAACAAGTGGCCGAAATTCTGCTCCATCTCCCTTGCTTTCTCGATGATGTCCCTCAGCTCCTCAGGCTTTCCAGAGTTTTCAAAGAAAACAAAACATGTTTCAAATGTTAAAAAATGTTTTGTGCTTCCTAAAATGCATAAAACGATTGTTGTATATTCTAATGGTCATGCCAGACAAGCTCTGAATCCAAAACAACAGGGATCCCCAAACTACACATTTAGAAATGTTTATTTTAAAACTTCCATGTTTTACACATATCATATCTGTATTTGATAAAGTTTGGCTTTCAAACCAAAAAATTCCCTGTAGTTGTCAATTGAGGCACCAATAGTTGCTGGATGTTGGAACTATCGTCTATCGAAGAAAAAAAAGCGTTACCAATAGTTATTCCGGCTTCCGATCCGCTGTCATTGCGAGAGCGACCTCTAGAGGTGAATCACTTACAACCACGTGCTGTTTGTTTTTACACGCAAGATATTTATTATTCATAATTTAATACATTTATTTGTTAGATTCACCCATCAACAGCATGCATTTGCATAAGTACATTTCAATAGCAATGAATATGGGGGGAAAAAATCGATTATAGATCTCTTGAAAAGTAATGCTCATTTGTCTGTATGGTGCATAACAAAATAATAAACTAATCTTCTATTAGGAGGCATAATTCATACATTTAAAATCATAATCTCCACAATAATACTGGGAATCCTTTTCTGTTACCATTAAAGAAAGGAAAAAATGATGTGGCCCTCACAGAAAAAAAAGGTTTGGGGACCCCTGTCATGTGATGCAATATACAGATGTTTCCTAACACTAACGTATCTCTTTCTGCAAGGGGAAAAAAAAAAAAGCTTCGGTTACCTTTGGGTTCTTGTTATCTTTAGCTAAGAGGGCACGCAGTCGTTCCTGGGATGGGGGTGCGATAAAGATGATATAGGGCTTGAGGTCGGAGCTGCGCAATACCTTTAAGGACTGAAGAACGAAATGGTTAAGAATAGTAGACAATGCAGCACTGCGATATTCCAGACCCCGCAACTTTTATCTCTCTCTCTCTCACCTGGGTGTGCAGACACAGAAGGCAGATCTTGCCACTGTTGATGAGCTGCCGCACCGAATCGGTGCTGGTGCCGTAGAGGTTCTTCTCGAACTCTCCCGACTCAATTAACTTTCCTGCTGCAGAATCCATTTCGAAGGCCTGGCGCGAGACGAAGTGGTAGTCGCGCCCGTGCACCTCGCCGTCTCTCCGGTTCCGTGTCGTGTCTGACGGGAAGGGAATATAAAAAAGGACGATGAAGCCACGCGTATCTGCATACGGCGCTCGCTTACCTACGGTCGAGACCCGATACTTACGAGGGACGGCACTTCCAAAGCGCTCAGGCTCACTGGAGAGCAGTCTCTGTCTCAGCTCATTCTGCCCGCAGTTCGGAGGTCCGATCAGAGCGATGGGTCGTTTGCGATTGGCTGGCTGGTGGTACAGAGCCATCTCCTCATAGGTAAGAATCTCCTCGTTGTCGTAATCTGAAACACAGGAAGATCTTTAGCTGTGCACATGATGTAAATGAGTGTACGAGTAGATTGGATTTGTGCTTTTTGTTGTATTTGAGGGAAGAACAGTTTTTCCATATACATATACAATTGATGATTATGAGACATTAAACCTGCATAAAGAACATTAAATGTTAAATAAACCCCATAAAAATATATATTATTACAGAAGTCCCAAGAAGCCACGCCCTTCCTGTTTTTTTTGTTACCATGGCTTGATTTTCTTGTGATCTCGACAAACATTGTTAAACATGTTCATACCTTCATTTTTCTCTGTATTCAGCGAAAGAGCATGTTCTAGAGGCAGCATCATGGTTAATAACCATACCCATTGTGGCAGCGGGTGTGTGGATGCACGTTGTGCGGGTGTGTGGAGAAAATATAGAGATTGTGAGAAATTGTGGCAGGGGGTTCGTGGAGAAAAATTGTGATCACGAGAAAACAAGAAAAAAAATGATAATGCATGGCCTCATAGGACTTCCATACCAAACTGATAATTCTATGTTTTTTTTTTCCTTCCAAAAATGTTTGAATTGCAACTGGCGCTACTGTTAGATCAGGCAAAGGAAATGCCATTTTGCATGCATGCCTTTTAAAGTATATACGTTTTCAAATGTGCATTTAAAATGTAAATCTGCACAAAATAAAATACATTTTACTCTGCTTAGAATACCTTCTGCGCATGAGTCGATCTGACGGCGAGACAATGTGATGACGGAAAAAGGAGTTTGGCGTTTCCTTATTTACATTTCATTACTGATTTGTGACGACTTTAATAATTTCCTGTAATTAACCCTCGCTACAAATGAAAAAGAATGAATAAAATGCAATCTTAACATTCTTGCATTATTAAATGAATTTGTTTGATGCAGCTTCATTAAGATGAGGCGATAAGGTTTTGGGACGTTGCGTGTTGCACTTGTAAACCCTGAACGATTCACAGTAACGAGAGCGAAAACAAAAACAAAGACAAACAAACAAAAACTTACCATCGATCTTATTTGCGTTGTACAGCAGTTTCTTTCGCTTCTTCTTGTTCTTCTTTGCACACCACAGCTTCCCTGATCAACGATTTTGGGGTGTTTATGGTGCAAAGCAGGATTCAAAATTCTGTAGCAGTTCTTTAGATATGACAAGTGACTGTGTACGTTTTATGGTGCTTACCTGATTTTTCCGGCTCTTTATCCTCTTCTATTGTTTGTTTCATGGCTTCTCTTTGCTGTTGGAAGGCTTTACCTGAATAAATGTTTTAACACAAAATTCCACGTTTTAGTGGGTTTGAAGAGTAAAGAGATATTTCACTTCCGCTGACTGACGGCCAAATCTGAGAGGCTTGGGAAGAGCTTCTTCCTACAAGCCACCAGACGTCTTAATGCGAGCATGCTGATGTCCACTATCCAATAAGCCCCTTTTTGTTATATATTTAGATATTATATTCAAAAATAAATAAATAAATCACTACTGACCCTTCGCACCCTGGACACAACCGCTTTAAACTCCACTCTTCAGGCAGGCCAAACTTTAGTTACCAAAACTGCCAGACCCAGAAACAGTTTCTTTCCCCAGGCAATCACCCTCATTAACACCTGACCTTAACTTCATGCCCTGCATCATATCTATAATACTGCACTGAACCTTGTGCCAAACCACATACGGCTGGAAATGTGTCCCAGTACTTTTGTCCATATAGTGTGTGAAAAAGATTATTTTGGAATGACATTAGAATCCATAATAAAACACGCACCTGGCACCAGTCCTGCAAGAGGCTGGTTCTCTTCATCTCCGTCTCTGTAAGCCTGCCACCAGTTAGGGTCGTCCTGGCTGATGATGTGTAAAATATCCCCCTTCTGGAAGCAGAGACCCAACTCGCGGCATGGTACATACGGATCGTCGGAAGGGTCGTAGTCAAAATGAGCTTTGACGTGCATCTGGCAAAAAGTAAAAATAAAGACACAAAGCGTTAGAAATGGAAAAAAATATAAAGGATTTCCACGATCACGTATGTAGACCAAGATCTAGTGTGTTAAACCCACCACAGTCTCTTTAATGGGAGGAAATTTAGTTTGAAGACTCGGAATCAGAACAAAGGTCAACGTGCCATGCATCTCTGCCTGAGGACACACAATTAAAATGCTTATGAATCACAAAGCTGTACATTTCCTTTAACACTGTTTGTATAATGTATAACGTCCGATTCCGGGATTTTTTTTTCTCCTCACCAAGATATCGAACACCTCGTTGACGTCTTTGCCACGGATCTCGACCCCGTTGATCTCTAAAATCTCGTCGCCTTCGTGAAGCAGTCCGCTTTGCTCTGCCGCCCCTCCTTTCACAATCCGACTGATAACCACGCTCTCCATGTCGTTCCTCACCGTGGCTCCCTACAGACACGTGGGATTGTATCAAGAACAAAGAAAAGCGATGAAGAATAAATCATGGTTCCAAAAACATTTTTTATTGCAAAATTCCACCCTTTTCCAAACTCAAATATGCAGAAATCTCTGAATACTTTTAAGACCATATTTAACATCTAAAATAATAATTTTTAATTCCAAATATAAAATGTCTGATATTGTAACGTAACACGCATGTCGGTATCTCTTCCAATCTTTTCCATGTGTTTAGTCGCGCGGTTGAGTGTCTGCTCCTGCTAGCTTCATGTCCACACTAATACGTTTTCGTTTAAAAATGCAGATTTATTTTTTTTCCTCCGCTTTGGCCTTCCGTCCACGACGGCATTTTTAGTCAACCAAAATGTAGCTTTTTGAAAAAGGAGGTGGGCCGTTTTTGATGTATCCGGATTGGTGTAGTATTTGTTTTATAAAAAGATATTTTTATAAAATCTATTTTATATTTTAAAAAACAAATTTTTTGTAATAGTGTTCCCCCTCTCCCCCACATACTAATCCAAACCTGGAAATCACTCAAATCCAATTCCATACTTTGTCATACAATATTTTTCTGAAACACATAGGAACCCTCTTAAAAGCAAGCTTTAGCTGTGTTCTCACCAGCGGGATGTCCTTGGCCTTCTCGATGCGTACGATCCGGACGGTCTCACCTCCCCACTGCGTGAGGGTCTCGCATGGGCTATCGAGAGGACCTGTAGACTCGATCTGCATCTCCTGCTGAGCCACGCCGTCGTGGGCAAGCATCAGCGCCTATGGGGGGAACCAAAAATGCTTACGTCTCGCTTCAGAGAAATCGTGGACGTAGCTATGTACGTTTATAAGCACGTATTCAGTACATGCATTGGGGTTTTAAACACAACCATAACTTTATATCAGCAGAGGAAGCAGCAGGGGATGTAAAAGATGCCCACCTGCATTTGAGGGCTGTTAAGCAAATTGCTCAGATCGAGACCCTCTTTCTGCGAGGTGTTGTGCAGCACGGCTTGAACCTGATGGAAAGAAAGCAAAAGGCCTTGATACTGGTTGTATTTTGCCTTTCGACAATGGTGTCACCAGGTTCGACTGCAAGTCAATGATCATATTGCAGTTCGTATCGTCTGAGCTTTATATCAAACTCCTAAACATACTGCTAAACTACCTGGAACAAGACTTTGTACTAAACCATTATATAAACAGTGGAAATGGGGCTAAAATACAGCAATCTAAAAACAGCATTCAACAACATTTATAATAATAATAATAATAATAATAATAATGAATGTTCTCTGACCTCATGCACAAGACTTTGTGCACAGTCTGTGAGGGGAAACGGAGGACTGGGGCGGTTCATGTGCAGCGCCACAGCATTGTGGATGTTGAAGGCCTTCTGGAAGTCAGGCTTCTGTACGAGGTGCAGCACCAGTTCAACGTCCTCCTGACTCTGAGCATCACTCAGACTGTGCTGTACCTGCTTCAGAGACATCAGCAACTCCTCCAGGTCTGTGCATGCACACCCACACACAAATAAAAAGAATTCAAGACTGCTCAGCTGGATGTGTATGAACTACATTCACTAAATGCTTCTCAATCGTTCATACATAAATTACACTCAAACGTGTAAATCTACAGACTAAATCCAGAGAGCCCTTAAAGCACAGCCTATATTGTTATAGCCTCGTTAAAAATACAACTTCCTATTAAATATGCCATGTTTGCAGGACAGGATGGCCTCCATTACCTTTGCAAATGCTCTCCTCTGAATGAAGAGCTTGGCAGTGTGTGTAAAGGCTTTACCCAGAACGAGGTGTAAGGGGAGTTTATTTGTGCACTGGGTGGGTGGCTGATGCTTAAATTCTCCTAATCTTATGACCTACTGTAACTTTTTTAGGAAACAACAAAATTCATCATTCATTCAAACAACAAACACATAGAGGCAGAGTTGAAAAATGGCTGAGAAATGTATATATCTAAAAAAAAAAAAAAAAAAAAAGTAAATAAAAACAAAAAGACAGTGCGAGTGTTTAAATAATGACCTCAGTGCAGGCTGAGACAGAAACACTCTAAAAAGGATTTTTTTAATTAAGCTAGTACTTACATGGGGCCCCATGCTCCCTTTCTCAGGAATTCACCAACATTCTCTCTCTCTCTCTCTCTCTCTCTCTCTCTCTCTCTCACTCACACACACACACACACACACACACACACACACGATGTGGCCTGAATTAAATAAATGGCACTTTACACTAGAGGTCGACCAATTCATCGGTTTTGCAGATTAATCGGCACCGATAGTTGGTTGCTGAAACTATTGGCAAAAATCCATATTGTTAGTTTTTCTGGGTTGCGTTATACAATACGCGACCTGCCTAGCTTTAGTTATTGTTCAAATCGATTATCGGTCGACTTCTACTTTGCACTAAACATGATTTTTATATCCACCATCAAAAGGTCAGCAAACTCTACAGGATGTCCACTAGGGTGAAGAGGAACCAAAGGAAATATGCTGAGCAAACATGCATGATATTAAAAAGTCAAGTTTATATAATTGTACTTTTATTGTTTTCTGACTTTTTAGATGTGTGTAACATCCATGGACATCCATAACTCAAAACTACCACTGCAATGTTCTGACATACTCACCCAACAGTCGTGGTGCGACACTAAAGCCCTGCAGTGCCCCAGGACCCTCCAATGTCTCGAATGTGGGGTTGTCAATCCCCACCTTGGGGTTTTGTGCCAGCTTTTTGAGGCGCATGGAAGAGTTGACCTCGAGGTCTTGGCGGCTACGGCCCTCCTCCTCCCGTCTCCTGCGGTCCTCCTGCTGTTGGCGGATACGTTCCAGCTGGGCGCTGCGCCGGACAGGCAGCGTCCGGGAGCCTAGGTCACCTGGGCAGTCCACAGCCATCTCTCTGTGCCAGTGACCGGACGAGTCCGAGGTGTCACTGGTGCCTGTAGCCCTCTCTTCTGACTCGCTTACATGGCCGTTCATGTGGGAAGTGGTCATAGTGCAGGCGTGCAGTTCACGTGGAAAGTTGTGAGCGACAGATGGAAGGCTTACGAGGGACATGTTCTGCATGATTGGAAGCCTGGGGCCATGACAGCCAGGTCAGAGGGACTGCTCCTCCTGAAGAGAGGAAGGAAGGGAGCTTCCTGTTAGAAATGGACACTACAATAAACACCTTACCATGAAAACAAACAATGAAAAAAAACAGAATTAGAATATAGGGGAACTCCCAAACCAAACAGCTCTCTATTTTTTTATATTTTTTTTTACACAAATTTCGGAAAGCACCAAGACAACGGTCAAACACTTTACTTTTCCAGCACACAAAAAATAAATAAATAAAATGGGATTCAAGGCTGTACCCAAAACTGTGTTTCTAAGCATAAATTATATAGACACTATTTATGAATTAATGATCAGATGCCACTTAATTCCAATAGTGCATCCTGGAACCATCTCTTTCCCAAGTAATCCATGCCTATGCACCCAGCCCTCCACATGATCGAAAAGAACACGTCATTCATCAGACCAGAGCACCTTCTTCCATTGTTCCACGATCCAGATCTGATGCTCACGCGGTGGTATACCGAGGTCAGCATGGGCTTTCTAACCACAGCTACACTCTATACACAGCAAATGCGTGAGTGAGTAGGTGTTCTGAAGATTTGTCTTATAGAAGTTTTATTGTCCAAACATATTGACACTTGGGCAACATCCCAATCTAATCTGACTCTTTCACTCCTCTAAATAATTAAACTGCACTCCCACCCTTACAAATGAACCAATCCATGGACACAATAATAAATCCCTCCGATTGTCTCCCACCTCCCAAATACATGCCAGTGGGTAGATTTGTGTTGATCTGAGTTTCTCAATAATAATAATAATAATAATAATAATAATAATAATAATAATAATAATAATAATACAACGAACTGCAGAATAAAGTCTTATATTATAGCATTAAAAATTGCTGCTAAAAATACATTAGATGTAATAAACATTTTGTTCATGAAAAAAGTCTTAAGTCAAACTCACACTACGTTATCGTCCTGAACATGTTCATCAATTCAAAAGAACCTCCGCGGGTCATGTAGATTAGAGCCTCTGGTGGCCAAATAGAGTAACTGCGTTAGATGCTTGAATGGTACACTTCTATCCGTGATGTGAATCGTACACATCAATGATGGACGCAGACTTTTTATTTTTGCACCGTTACTCATGCCTTCCAATGAATGAACAACACCTTATTGATTGATTTACAAATCACTATTAGTAACGTTATAGAATAAAAATAAGTGTGTCGTTCAATACATCATTAATTTAAACCATTTTTTGTATCATGTATTGTTTATAAACTGTTACATTTAATGAGATGAAGCCCAATAAAAAGAAAATCAGTGTCATATATTAGCCATTGGCTGCCCTGATTTCTAAATAACGGCATCAGCACCGGCCACAGAAAAACTTGTATCGGTCGACTTTTACTTCAGGGCCCCAACAGTGGCAGCTTGGTGGTGCTAGCGCTTGAACCTCTAATCTTCTAAACAGCAACCTAGAGCCTTACCATTAAACTTCCATCAGTGAAACATATTAATAAACAGCAGATATTTTAGATTTTACACAATATGGACTACTGGAGAGCAAATGCCCCACGACTTCAGTGTTTGTGAGACCAGAATTAGCCTTTAAACATCACATTACAGGTGAACAGACTTCCAGTGCCTAAGAGATACCTGATCTAACCTGTGACTCATTAAGTCTGGCTTCTTATCCTCTTAGACGTCCTAATACCTCTCTACAAAGTTTCTGCGGACGAAATGAAGTCTTTGACACAGATTGGGAGTGACACGCCACCGGTTACACCACACGCAAATCAGCAGAAGCGATCCAGCAGGAGTGGTCATGGTCATGTGACACCCCTGGCAGAAGAATAGATAACCTTTGTCCTTCTCTCCACCCCTCCTCCACAACACGGTGCATTCCTGCTTTTACTACACGCTGTTTTGTCGAATTGAAGCGCAAGCCTGTGCCAAATAGAGATTACAATTTATTCATTTACACTCAAACATTACGGCCTCAAAAACACTTCTACATGTTCTCTCGCCTCCCTCCATCAGCTCCGAGCCCTTCAGCCAGAACCTTCATAATCTCCAGCACCATCCATCAGTCCCACTCAGCCTTGTGGAGTGAATCACCCCTCATTCTCTTCTGCCCCTCTCTGCAGGGCAGAGATTACTGTAGTGTGCCGCTGCCCAATGCGTCACCATAGTAACCATTATAATAGCAACTGAGGGGTTGAGAATAAGGCTTGAGGACAAAAAGAGGGGGAAAAACCCCTCCATGCACACACTCAGACATATTTAGAGATGCAGACACATGCACAGAGAAACAGATACCATGAACAAAACACGGTCAAGGACAGACGCACACACACACACACACACCTCGTGCAATCATGCGGAAGAGTTCAAACTGTTCCGCATTCTTTTCTAGCCACTTATTTATAAAAAATGTGCATGGACTAATCTGGCAGGAACTTTGTGCGTGTGTGCGAGAGAAACAGTAAATAAGCATAAGATGTTAAGTTCAAAACCAATCATCAAAATTAGTGAATGAAAAAAAAAAAGATCAATAAATCTAGTTTTAACATAAAATGGAAGTTTCAGGCAGGTAAACACAAACACTAATGATGTCAGAAAGGTTAAAAGAACATCACCCTCAGAGGAACGGAATGCTGGGTAGCCTGGGAACAACATTCTTCAATAGAGCTACATAGCAAAAGAGGCCCATTGTATGCATGCTGTTCCCTGTCTGTGTGTGAGAGAGTGAGAAGAGAGAGAGAGAGAGAGAGAGAGAGAGAGAGAGAGAGAGAGAGAGAGAGAGAGAGAGAGAGAGAGAGAGAGAGAATGACAGAAAAAAGACATAGAGACAATAACAGTGTGAGAGATAGAGAAAGAGCAAGACAATGAAAAAGAAAATGACAGATACAAACAGACAATGAAAGAGAAAGACAGACAACGAGAGAGAGAGAGAGAAAGAGGGAGAATGAGACAGACAGACAAAGAGTGAGAGAGAGAGAGACAATGACAGGTAAAAAGACAGACAATAAAAGAGTGAGAGATAGACAGAAAGA
>NC_139582.1:19845017-20045017 GCF_946808225.1 Silurus aristotelis | reverse complement strand
TTGGGTTCTTTGATAAAAGAATGGTGGAGTTTTCCTGCATGTTTGGGGCTGCATTTCTGAAATCGAGTCTGTCTGCAATTACATTAGGAGACAGAAGGATTTGAGGCAGCAGACATCCACAGAAGATCCACGGTTGGGTCTCTAAGATGTGTGGAACGACCTATCGGCTAAGTTTCTTCAAAAACTGAGAAGAAATGATGCTCTTTTGCAGGCCATGTGCGGTCACACCAAACATTGATTCGATTTGGATTTGTTTATTTTCTTTCCATTTGGTTTATTGATAAAAGGATAAACTTTTTTTTTTTTTACACCTGCTGAAAACATTTGCACTGTTGTTATATGTATAGATCTCATTATCTGATAATAAATAAGCTCAAAAAAGTTCAAAAGTTTATCATAAATAAGCTCAAAAGTGGATGAACCCTGAAGCCCAGAGAGAAGCAGCTGACACTGTAGTCTATACTGAAGGTCTTCACGACCCGTTAGAACTGGATTTAGACCGGACCTGGCTTCCAGACTAAACCAAAACCCCCCACACACACTCCTAAAGTCATTAATAGAATTTAATCATTCTTTCTCATACATGTAGTTTGTATTTTTTGTGTCAATTTCATGTTTTTCCATCACTCGCAAACTTTTCCTCGCAACAGGTTGCTTTACTAGCCGCTAGCTAGCAGGGGTTCTGTTAGCGCCGCGACTTCCTACCAAAACAAAAACTACTCGTTATCCGTAACATCTCAGGTAAACCAGTCCCTTAAAACTAAACATAAAATATAAATAAAAGTAAAAGCACCTCTTCAGCTTTCGGAATAAGTACAAGTCGGTTTCTCACAGGAGTCTGAGCTCGAACAAGAGCTAACACGCTAACTACTCAGGCGCTTAGCAACCTGTTGCTCCCCCTAAAAAAAACACTTTACGGTCAATTAAAAGGAAAATAAATTATTCATTGGTTACCTTTTATTTGAGGAGTGATTTTCAGAGTTTCAAGGATAAAAAGTGGAGAATGTGTGTCAGTTCTTCACGGACAATGTAAAGATAATCCGGGACGGTGACGACATACTGTGAGAAGAAAACATGAGTAATGAAGGAGTTTCCAATGAAGCGACTCTACAGCGACATTACTGGCTCCGTCTCGGAATTGCAGCATGCACTCTGCGGCGCGACCACTAGATGGCAGTATAACGGACACCGCGCGATCTGTTTAAACTGGCCACAGCGTCTGTATTTTCAGTTCCTTGAGACATTTTTGTCTGTTCTAAATGTACCTTAAATTAATACTTTTCAAGTTTTTAAAACTTTAATCAAGAGCATGGACAAATACCGAAGTTGTATGCAATTGTATGCTTATTATTAGTGAAACCAAACTCAACATAGAGCATGAAGACCAGACATGTTTCAAAGGTCAAAAATGTTTGTTTTTTTCAAAGATCTTATAAATTTAGGACACATAAAAAAAAGAACATCAAAATAACACAGGTTCCCACTTCTCTTTCTTTGCACATAGCCAGTTGCTCAGACAAGCCTGTTTATAAAAAATACACTTGCAAATGTTTGAAAGTAATTATGGTGTTTTATATTACGTGAATGATCGGAACTTTGGTTATGTTTCCACACGGACGGTTTTAATTGCCAGATGTGCACACCATGGTGGATTTGGTGCTTGATTTGAGACTTAGTGCGTCAGTAAAACAAATGTTAAGTGATTAAAAAAAGATTTTTCTGAGTAAAGAAAGGACATCGTGAATAAATGTGTTGCGTTGAAGGTTTTAATTTCACCTCTTTCAAATTTATTTATATATATTTAAACAAAAATGGTCAAACAGAAATGCATGCTGGCTTTACAGCCATTTAAAAAAATTTTAAGTGTGCATCATCTTCTAAATTCTTACACTAAATTAGAGGGGCATGTAATGCTTCAATCTGCAGTAACAAATGCGTACATAATGTGGAAATTATTATTGTTAATAAGTGAGTCATTGCGATTGAATGAATCAACCGTTTAAATGACTCACTTGCAATACTGTACTTACTATTGCTCAGAGACGCAAAACATTGCATTTGTTCGGAATGATTTTTACTGGCGAAATAATGCAAAACCAGAAAATGTGGTGTCTGAAACATAATTCTCTTAATATTACATTTTTGGGGTTTTTTTTAACTGTGATATAAAATTAATATCACAACAATCGTGCTGATTTTTGAAGAAAAAAATCCACTTTCCACATAATATGGATTATATAACTACATGAAAAATTATAAATATACACTTTTTTTGCTCCCATATCTTGAATTTTGTGTTCATTGTGAATGTATTTTAATAAACTAAATCATGCAGCGAAAGAACGCATTCTAAATGCACACACGTTGGTGTGTTTTGTTTGGGTTTTGCGATATACTCGATAATATCAACAATTACGGTATTATCAAAGACGATATGCATCATACACAACTAGTGCCAAATGCTGTAAATGTAATAAAAAATGTCATTAGAGCAAAAAGAAAAAAAAACAAACAAAAATTAAACAAACTGGAAGAATTGACCGTTGAAAAGCTAAGAAATTTAACTGCATATAAAACACACCTAATAAAGCGAGTGTGGTTCAAAGCACTTTAATAAAGCAAAGTTACACACTGCTTGTTACACATTGGCAGATTTTTCTCTGGGTGTGTTTTGGCCACCAGATGTCCTCATTGTTCATGATGGCGTCCAGTGTCTGCTAATTGATATCACCGCCACCTGTGTGTAATTTTCCTCAATGCATATGTGTGTGTAAGTTGCTCATATTCTTGAGCAGCACTGTGATATTGAGAAAAATGTAAAAGGTAATCTGTTTCTGAAAAATTATTGAAATTTTTTTTTTCTCAGGCATCAATAAAGTTTGGTCGGGTATACGTGGTTGTTTCCAGGACAGGAAGAGTGGTCCTTGTGGTATACTGTATTTGTAATAACTAAATTAATACGTCCATCATATAATATGCATACGGGTATTATTATATACACATTATAGTATTGCATTAAACTGGTCCATGGTGCAAAAAGGATAAGGGACTGCTGACACTTACTTGTTTATTGCAGATTTGACTTCTCTGTCTCCTAAACTCTTCTTTCTCTTTCCTTCCGGCACAGTTAACACGTTTTAAAGACGGAAAGAGAGAGATGTTTAAGATCGTTTGGTCATGTGCAGAGGAGGGACATGAGGTACATTAGTAGGAAAATGCCAAGAAGAATGCTTCCTTTAATATACTTTCTTTATTTCTTCCTTTATTCTTTCCATCTTTTCCATCCCTCCTCTCCTTTATTTCCTTTCCTTTTTTCTTTCTCCCCGGCACAAGTAGGGCGTTTTGTAGACATAGTGAGGGACGTGTGATTGAGATGGGTTGGACATGTGCAGAGGAGGAAGGAAGACATGTAGGTAGTTGGTTTGAAAGAGGCAGATGTAGAGGACAGGGGGGTATGAGGACAGATGATCCGCTGTGGTGTCCCCTAAAGAGAGCAGCTGATAGAAAAAGAGGCAAATGCCACTCATTTATACAACTGAGCATTTAAGGGTCAAGGGCCCAGGAATGAGAACGTGCTGGTTTTGGGATTTGAACTCTCAAACTTTTCATCAGCATCTTAACCATTGAGTTACCACTTCCCTATAACAGTAATAAGCCTCACAGTGCAAAAAGGGACTTCCACCATGTATTGGCATTTTATTGTCTCCCTCCATTCTTTTCATTCTTTTCACCCTTCCTTCCTTCCTTTCACCCTTCCTTCCTTCCTTTCACCCTTCCTTCCTTCCTTTCACCCTTCCTTCCTTCCTTTCACCCTTCCTTCCTTCCTTTCACCCTTCCTTCCTTCCTTCCTTCCTTCCTTCCTTCTCCTCCATCTTTATTTCCTTTTTTTTCTTTCCATCTCTCCTTTTTTTTCTTTTCCTCCCTCCTTTCCATCCCTCATTTTACCTGTCCCTTTTTCTTTCTTTTCCTACATTTTTCATCTTTCCTTCCTTCCTTCCTATCTTTTTCCATCGATCAATTTTTCTTTCGTTTCCTCCCTCCCTTTCTTTCTTTTCTACCTTTCCTCGCCCCTATTTTCTTTCTTTCTATCCCTTCCTCTCTCTCTCTCCATCTTTTTTTTTCTTTCTTTCTCCCTCTCCTCCATTTCCCATCCCTTCCTTTCTTTTTTCCTACCTTCCCTCACTCCCTCTTTCTTTCCATCCCTCCCTCCATCTTTTTCTTTACTCCTTTCTCTCTCTCCTCCCTTCCTTACATCCCACCCTCTTGTTTCCACTTCCATTTCTTTTTTTTCCCTACCTTCCCTCAATCCCTCTTTCTTTATTTGCCTCCCTTCCTTACTTCCCCTCAGTTTGTTCCTGTCCCAGCCTCCTTCATTTCTGTCCTTCCTGATCACTACCACGTCTCTATAACTATAGTAAGCCGCAGGGTGTAAAAAGGGTCTTCCGCCATGTACTGGCATTTTATTTACACTGTAACAACAGAGCCCAGTGAAAACACATTTAGAAACAAAAGACCGGTAATTCAGCCACCTCACAAAGTTTATTTTAAAAAGAGGAACTGACCCACATTTTTTACATAATGATTTTAATTATAAGTTTTAATATCCTTACAGAAAACCTTTTTTTTTTTTTTTTTTTTTTTTATCGTACAGGGATTTTCTCCTCATTGCTTCAATATTTCCAGAGTGTTTGTCACATACTATATATATACACATCATTAGCATATTTGACTGTACATTTTTGTGTATTTCTGTAAAAACACTGTCAGCTCTTAAATAAGCTGCATCCTCTTTTTAAAGCCAAACGAATACATTTCCAGCCTTACAAGCTTCCAAGAGCGAGTCAAAATGAGTTAAGGAAGTTTCTCAACCTGGGGAGCCAAAAATATAGCCCCGACCACCCGAACCCTATTAATCCAGAACTCAAAAATACACAGAATCAACTGATTTGCTGAATCAGGATTTAAGGAACCACAGGAAAAATGGACTGATAGAAGTGAGATTTGATTATGAAGGCATACTAGACAGAATAAAGTCACAGTAAGAGGATAAAAACATCGGTTTCTGACTTTGGAAAAAGGTCTGCATCGCTCAGTAGCACCCCTCCCCCCCCAACACACACACACACACACACACACACACACACACACACACACACACACACACACACACACACACACACACACACACTTTTTTTTTCAGATTTCAGAACCACAAAACCTCCTCAGTAATCTGGGCTTTTGGAATTGTGCCATAAACACAGTGGTTTTGTGCAGCTTTGATATACCGTAAAGCATACAGTGTATAGTAAAGGCAGAAGTCCACCTTCCTCAGTCCACCTTGAGGAAATCGTAGTGTGATTTTGCATCTCGACGAAACTAAACCAGACTGTGATTGGATTTCGCCTCCCAAAAGTGAGTGCACCCCTCGTATTCCAGCAACCGCTTTAGTAGATCTTCTCAAGGGACAATACTATAGAAATGAAACTTGGATATATTTTAGAGTATTTTTTACTGTCCAACATACAGCCATCACTGTCTAAACAGCTGGCAACAAACGTGAGTACACCCTAAGCGATAACAGCTGTACGTCGCTTAAACATGCAAGGCCACACGTCCAATTCGTCATCTTCATGTTTTTGTCTGCTTGACAGCACCAAACGAATTTGTGTATCTTGCTTTGTGTTCAATTCTCTCAATGACCGCTGGATGTTCAACATGGAACCTCATGGCCAAAGACTATCTGAGGA
Organism: Silurus aristotelis; assembly: GCF_946808225.1. NCBI lineage: Eukaryota > Metazoa > Chordata > Actinopteri > Siluriformes > Siluridae > Silurus > Silurus aristotelis. Next base: position 20,039,270 of record NC_139582.1, on the reverse strand, counting down.
TTTGAGAATTAGAATTGTTGCTCTCCACAAAGACAGCCCAGGCTATAAGAAGATCGCTAACACCCTAAAACTGAGGTACAGTACAGTATCCAGGTTCATACAGAGGTTTTACAAGACGGGTTTTACTCGGAAGGGCCATTCAAAAAAAGTTGTAATGAGGGGTGTACTTACTTTTGTGAGCTCCCCTCTCCCCACATACCATTTCTGCTAATTTTGCATTATTTGTGGAATAATAATATGGATATGTTGTCCTTGGCTTATTCCTAAAAATACCAGACAAGGACAAGATGAGGTCTCTGAACATAATATATAAGGAGCATTTACAGTGAGGTACATCAGTATCAGTATCAACCTCACCTTTTGGAAGCCCCTGAATGGATCTGAAATTACGATTTAATAGAGTTGTTGCATGGATCAAGAATTACTACCATTTTTACACAGTCCGTCCATTTTCTCAGGCTCAAAACTAATCAGAAATTTTTTTTTTTTTTTTTTAATAATTTTTTTTTTTTTTATTTATATTTTTTACCCGTGATCTTGACATGGACGAGCCGCTGTGGTAACCGGTTGTTTTCTCTTGATCTCGAGCATCATTATTCTCGTGATCTCCCTAGCGTTTTGAATCTTGTCACAAAAAAAAAAAAAAAAAAGGTTGATATCGCAAAAACACAAGTTATGTCGTAGTAATGAGAAAACAACTTTTATGTCAAGATCACGCTAAAACGTTTGTTACGCCGAGATCACAAGAAAATTACGTGATGATCACCAGGAAAACATGAAAAAATTATAAGAAATTGAATGCATGGCATCTTAGAACTTCCATAGTTTCCCCTTTATTTCATGACTAATGTGGAAGATGCCAACCACTAAATACACTCAAGGTCAGAAAGACTTTTAAGGCTAAGATGATTAGCCCTAAAAATAAATGAATAAATGGACCAAGCTGAAGAGTTAATGCAATTTTTTGGAAACACATTCCAAATTGTGTTGGTATATGAAGGAAAAATTGAGTCAGTTAAAAAAAAAAAAAAAAAATCAAGACTAACAGTATGAACACTGGCTGTATATCACACAAGTAAAAGAGTCTTAGTAATAGAACTGGCTTTGTAACCCCAATAATGTTCTTGCAACCAGGCCATTTTGTGCTGCTTGGATGCCTTTTAGCCTCTTAAAGCCTTTTCAGGTGATTCTTTTATTCCACAATATCCCTGGGTGTGTCTTATTCAATGGCAGCCAATGACAAATTTAGTTTTGACGAGGCAAATACTTTTTCACACAGGCCCAGGTGGTGTTGGATATTTTATTGATTTTTTTCCTCCTCAACAAAATTGTCCTGTATTCAATATAGTTTGAAGATCCGTAACAATTTACTGGCGCAAACATGCAAATCTAGAAGAAATAAAACACGCTGCTGGTCAGAAGTTCCATGTTATTCTGATTTCCTTTTGCTTGGAAAAGAACGTCTGGGAATTATGACTTATAGAATGGTGTCGTAAATAACTAATAGAACTGGAAACTGATGCCCGGGTCCTTTTTATCCTCTATCACGTCTGTTCCAACAGCACTGTGATCGCTAATCCAGCTTTCTCGGTACAGGTGTGGCGAAATAAAATCGAAAGTCTCTGAGCGACAATTTCTCTCGTTTTAAATTGACCTGAAATAGGTAGCAATTATTGATTCGTTCGGAATCGTTCGATATCAAATGCTTAGTAAATTGATAAATGTTAGAAATGGCTTCTAACTAGAACAATCTAATTGCAAAAGGCCAAAATCTTGATCACTTCAGGCACTTGGAACACACCGTGTGAGTGTGTGTTTATATTTGTTAAAATTTGCCCTGTCTATGAGAATTATATCTACAGGCTTAACAAGTTCATCATCCAGGGTTAAAAAATAAATAAATTGTTTTCTCACTTAATAGCTATTCTTTGACATGGTATTAATGCTACGTAAAATTTTATATTTTATATTTATAAATAATAAGAAAAAAGAAATCTAAGATTACGAGAATAAAGTCGGAATATTTTTCGAATATACGCTTTTATTCTCGTACTGCTATGACTTTAATCTTTTTTTATATACACAAACAATACCACAGTAGAATTCCACCATTGCACTCAGAACAGCCTCAATTCCTCATTGCAAATATTTCACAAAAGTTTCTTTGAGATTTTGTTCACGTTTATGTTGCGAAATCTCCGGTTCCACCACATCGCAAACGTTCTCTACTCAGATCTGGTGACTGCGGAAGCCAATGACCTCATCGCGATTTTTACTGGAACCGGTTTGAGACGACTTGCGCTCTGGGACGCGTGATCGTGCCGGAAATAGCAGTTATAAGATCAGATGTGACCGTAAAGGGATGATCAGAGAGAGAGAGAAACATGTTTTATATCAATTACATAATATAAGAATTTTAAAAATAGACCCAAAAACGAAAAAATATTTCCAGGATATTTGTGGGTTACAATGCTTGAAGTATAGAGGCTGTTGTTTGTGTGTAGTTTGTAGACACCTGGCCATGAGATTATGTGCTTTTTGAGCAGCCCATTCCACATTTACTCTCCATTTGCGGTTAAAGTGACCTCCACTCTCTTGAGATGATGTTCCACTAGATTTTAAAGTGCGCTTGTGGAGATTTGTGCTCAATTAGACGAAAGGGCGTTGGTAAAGTCAGCTACTGATGTAGGTGAGGTGAGGAGGCCTGGGGTGCGGTCAGCGTTCTAATTCATCCCAGAGGGTTGAAGTCAGAGCTCTATAGCAGTAGATCTTCTGCTCCAATCCATTTAAAGCATATCTTAATGGAGAATGCACAGGTTTGGGTCTCCTAGTGGAAATGAAGAGAAAAAACTACTGCATTCAAAGATGCTGAATACAAGTTTGCCTTAAACTTTGTGGGAAGTTTGGGGAAAATTTAGTACTTTTGCCCATATAGTGCATGTAAGAAATGACACCTGATTTGGACACCCTATCATATATGTGGTTCTTTCCAAAACTGTGGATAAGTTGAAAGATTTCAAGTAAAAAATCTAACGTTACAATTTAGCTTCACTGAACTAACGAGCCCAAACGTATTCTTTAAACACGCAGAGCTCCTCAACCTCCTCGAACACTTTGCGATGAACTAGAATTCCCCAGGCCTTCCCGCCCATTAGCACTAATCCTCTGGAGCCTGGATCGGCAAATACCCACCACCACGTTCCAAGATGTACGGGTAAGCCTTCGCAAAAGAATGAATGGGTTTCGGGCTCAATCTGGAACGGGAACATCTGGCAAAAGCGCATATGGCTGGCTGTCAAACCTTCTGCCATGTTCTGTGTATGCATATGAATACGCATACATACATACACACACACACACAGCACTGATAATCTTTCAACGTTGCTGTAATGAACAATAAAACAAAGATGAATCGTGTTTTTATCTTTTCCATCATTAATGTAATTTAGCAGCCAAAACAAATTGGAAAATTCAAATGGAAATATATTAGGAAAAAAAAAAAGAACAATTATTGCGATAATCTAGTGGGACAGGTGGGTACGCGCTCTTAGAAAATGGATTGAATTATCCTTTACAAAGTGTGTAAGGGATGCCGAAAGTTGCAGTATTTTACAATAGCTGTGCCATGAAACACTGAGAAAGCCGTTATTAACAAGTGGAGACAATGGGGGTTTTGTTACCCAGAAAACTGATCAAAAGGAAAGGAAGAATGTTTTCTATGAGTCAACCATGAAACCGAAATGAAATGAGCTGCTGGAACGTCTGCAAAGATGCTTTTAAATTTTATGTTACGTTGTGTGAACGCTTACAACACCAGGTTCTTGCTAACTTTTTTTGTTCCCCCCCAAACACATTTCCATTGACATGATTTGATCGTTTGCGATGAGAATACTTCGGTAACTTTTGTCCAAATAGGGGGGAAAAAAAATCAAATAAAAATAACTGTGCCGTTGCATATTACAATATAATAAATGATATGTGGACATGCACCACATTTCTCTTTTCTGCTTTGATTTCATCATAGCCGCCCTATGACCATCACGTCCACCACCTCGCCTTTGTGCAGCTCCACGTATTGCTCTGTCTTAGGAGGCAACATCAGAAGGCCGTTGGCACTGCGCATGCTCATTAGGCGACTACTCATTTGATTTCCTGAGCGGAAAGAAAAAAAAAAAGACACAACGTGTCAAGTGTGGAAAAAACATCACCGCAAAAATGAACCGGAATTCACGGATACCTGTACTCTGTGCCCAAGGCAGGGGTTCCTGATGATGCCAGGTCAGTACACAGCGGTGGTACTCCGGACGCGGGTCCAGCTTAACGTCACAGGACAGCTATGGAGAGAAGACCGAAAAACGGATGAAATGACAATGCAAGACAAAATACGTCTTCTTTCAAAAAGTGCCAGCGCTCTATGAGAGCAAGTGCATACCCTGGCTTTGATGATTGTTGGCCTTGGGTCCAGGATGCCCTGCATTTTTCTCAGTGCAGGAATAACAAAGAGATTGCAGGTGACAACTGCTGACACTGGGTTACCTAAGGGGGGGTGGGGGGGGGGGGGGGGGGGGGGTGGAGAGACGGTGAAGTTAAAAAGGGGGAAAGTTAAACCACCTGCTGTTTCTTTTGTGGAGATGTTTTTGTGTGTGTGTGTGTGTGTGTGTGTGTGTGTGTATGTGTGTATAAGGGAAATGGTCTGGGGCAGGGGGAAGAACCTGCAATTCCTATGTTGGACAAGATTTATAGTGAGCTACAGAAATACTGGCAAAAATCAAGCCCTTTGTGTTTAATCAGAATTCAAATGGAATTACTTTGATTTTAGTTGTATATAAATATATCTCGATACAATGTCTGGCAAACAAACAAACAAACAAAAAATGCCTTAAAAGTCATCAGATTCACTATGATAAGGTTCAGACCAGCTCTTTTTCTTTGCAAAGCTCTTGATATTGTTCCCTGGTGCACCTTTGCTTGCTGGTGATTTTTGTTCTCTCTGTGGCTGTGTCTTTATATAATTATAATTAATAATGAATATTTTTATATTTATTTTCATAACAGTATGATTCAATACTGTTTTTTTTTGTAATAAAGTTCAGTATACTTTACATGGAGTGTTATGGATGTTTAGTTTTATATCGGATGATTAATCGGTTATAATAAAGTACGATCCAACCTAGATATCGATATCAGTTAAACCCACCTCTATAAATGAGTGCTTAAGTGAGGCATAAGTAAGTAAATGTTTTGATTTCAATAGCAATAAATATGAGAAGATTCCATTATTTTAATAGGTTATATATCCCTTGAAAAGTAACGCTCATTTATCTGTATGGTGTATAATAAAATAAACTAATCTAGCATTATTTAAAATCATAATATAATCTTCACAATAATACTGGTAGTCACTCCGGCCCATGTGATTTTCTGTTACAGACCGACCCGTACTACCATTAAAGAAAGGAACAATTATGTGGCCTTCAATGAAAAAAGTTTGGGGACCCCCCTGGTCTAAGCAGGCAGAGCCTGGATAATAATGATGATATATCTGATGACTCTTAAGGGGGCTATACTTCTGCAAGGCACTGTATATAGTTAGACAAAACCACATCAAAATTATTGGCACCCATGCATTTAGTACTTTGTACAGCCTCATGCATGAATCATTTTGTTTGTTCCCTTCACATCAAAATTCACAGCATTCCTGGAGTCTCCTGGAGAATAAATTAATGAAAAGACTACCGTTCCTTCGTGCACTACAGATTATTCGAAGTCTACACACTGTTAAAATGGAAGGTTTTTGTTATTATACAGCATTGCCATTAGTGTAATTATTCTAATCAACCACAATTAGTGGCGAAATCATCATCTGTTTCTCCACTATAGAACACCATGGAGCCCAATGCCAACGAGTGCAGAAATTAAGCACAACTTTCTTTTTTTCTTAACGCCATGCCAGCTTGTATGGCTATTCATGGCAAAATCTTTAATGTTTATAAATTTACAACTAAATAAGCTGTTTAAGATAACTTTTAAAAACCTTTTTAAAAAGTCTCAACAGAATAAAAAGTTTCTTAAAGTGGTATACGTACTAAAATCCATCAAAATATGCTTAATGGCAATTGGATTTTGACAGGATGGACATTTTCTCCTGATAAGAATGATTTTGATTGTTCTATCCGGTGCACAGATATTAAACCGACTAATGATTACTCTCTGCATGAAAAATCTTTCATTCTTCATATATCTAGGTGATGGAGTAGAATGGCTAGATGGAAGCCCTTTAATTCAGAAAAGCCCAAATAAATCACCCCAGTCCATGTGACAAAACATGGTTTGATAAAATAAATACCAAAAGGTAGGTGTGTTCCAATAAAAAGCAGATCGCCATATGATTACTATCCCAATAGTGCAGCATGGTGGTGGCTAGAGGTTTACCGATAGCAAGGTTGGATCGCACTTATTGATAACTGATCAATTAACCGAGTTTTTAAAATGGATTCTGGAAAAAATAATAAAAAATAAACATAAGGTGAAATAGTACTGAACTTTATTACAAAAATAAAAATACAGTACTGAATCATATAAATGTGCTAAATAAAATAAATATGAATATATGAATGATTTGAATAAATACTGAGGAAAATAAAAGACATGCATTCAAACTGAAAGAAAAAGTAACACTCCAAATAAATAATAACAGTTACATCCAAAATTAATAATAAAATGAATGATAATAATAAAAATAATTAAAAAAGGCACTTCAAATAAATTGCAAACAGTAAAACAATAAGTTGTAAAATGCGACCCGGAAAAACTATTGGTATGGATTTTTGCTAATAGCCATCAATTCCAGCAATCAACCATCAGTGGTGATTAATCTGCAAAAACGATGAATCGGTCAACCTCTAATTTTGAATCGGGCCAAAATTTAACCCAACGGTGACCCTTGAGACTTGGCAGAATGTTCATTAGATCCGCTCAGATCAATTTGCCAAATTTTACTTATTTTTCCACTGGTTCTATTGGCTGCAAATACACTGTAAGTAGATCTTTCCAATATATACAAAACAATAAAGAGCCCCCTGATGAACATACTAAAGATTTTGTAATGATAGCTGAAGACTAGCTGTGTGAAATGCCTGCTAAAATCTACTCAATGCCCCTCCTTTCAGCCACAAAACTAGACCTCAAGGATTCCACAACACAGATGTTTTACCATGTTCAATAGGAAGTATTTTCTTTCCAATAAATTATTTCTAGAGGTCGAGCGATAGTGAATTTAGATACTGATAGCTAGGTTAGATCATACTTAACGATAACCAATTAATCAACCGATAGTTTTTAAAATAGATACTGGATTAAAAACAAAAAAGAAAAACACACCATGAAAAATATTGCTGAACTTTTCAACTACAAATTAAAAATAAATGTAATTTCATTGCTCTGGACTTTGTTAAGAAATTTAAAGTTGGTCATTTTAAACATGGCTGTTTGGATTTATGTGCAATGCTTAACCCTTGTTTACCATTGTTACCATTGTATTATTAATTTGTTAATTTCAGCATTTTCTTAAACATTTTTTCAATTAATACAATTTTCATGTTATTGTTTAACTGTTAATGCACTGTGATCTAACATGAATGAGGTACAGCACGCAGTCTAGTTTGTCAAAACAAACATCACATATCGTCAGTGATTCGCCTGTAGATGCTGCTATTGTACTGAATAACAACAGCAACCCGGAAAAACTATGGGTATGTTAGTCGATAGTTCTTGCAGTCAACTATCGATGTTGATCAATTGGCAAAACCGGCAAATCCTACCTCCATTATCTAGAGTCGTAATTATCACTCTTTTGCATAAGATCAAGACAGACCTGGCAGCCTGAAAGCTGATCATATAGGGCACAGCGGGTTACTTTGCCTCAGGAGAATTATGGCCTGTTCACCCAGACCAAATCCTGTGGGGTGCCCAGCTGCATAAGCAAAATACATAAAAATAAACTCTCCATCATTAACTTGATTCTCTCTGAAGTACCCCTAAATATGTTCTGGACCTTGCGTACGTAAAGAATGATTTGCATTCGCCGAAAACTTCAGAAACAAGTTATCAAAGTTCTCATATGGATCCCATAAGGAAAAAGTGGGTGAAAAAATTAGAAAACTCATGTGTGTCTTCCTGGTTAATTATCACAAATAATCATAATCAGTTTTGAAAATCATTTTTCCCAAGGGTGCCAATAATTCTGGAAGTGATTGTACGTTTGCAGGTTTGGTGGATAGAGAACTAGATTATGTGAGCACCCAGAATTAAGTGGAGTGGTGGGTGAGAGTGTTCAAGGTGTGAAATCATTACCCTCAGGAACACCTTTGTACAAAGCTGTTTAAGGAAAGGAGAGGAGAACAGAAAAAAAAAAGAGGAGAAGAAAAGAGAAGACAGAGAAAGAAGGAAAGAGAAGAGGAGAGGACAGTAAAGTTCCAGATATACAGCAGCTGTAGATCATTAAGCATGGCAGACTACTGGCAATTACAACATAGCAACACAAAACTGACACAAACTGCAACACCACTACACAATCACAGACTTGCTACCAAAAGCTTCACTCTCAGAAAACAGAACACAAAAAATATAAACACAACAAAACAGCAAGTTCGTTTTTTTTTCTGTTCGGTCTCAGTTTACCGTGACTACTCCAAACAGCAGCGAACCAGAATACACCAATATTCTTTAAGCTACGTGTAGAAAAACGGTTCAACCTTAAAAATGCGACATTGGAAATTTCGATTTCTAGTGCACGCCAATTTTGTATTTTCTTTTGGTTTTCAGATTGTTGTAAACTGTATTTCCGTTTTCTGAGCAGGGGGGTGCAAATGGGCAGGTCCTTACTTCTGCGCGGGGGAGGAGATACAGGAAGCCTGCTTGCCTCGCTGTCGCTCAAGGGCATGGCCTCAAGTAGAGTCACCCCTGTGCCTGTGTCTCTGTAGGTGAAATTACCTTTGACAGGGGGCATATAGAAACAAATGCCAGTCACCATTGTCTGCCTGGGCGAGAGTGGCACAGACAGAGAAGGAAAACTACAAGAACTGGCCAATGAATGGTCAATGAAAGCTGCCAGGCAAAAAGAGGCGGAGGAAGGAAGAGGGCTTAGATTGATGTGATTACAGGAAGGGCTGTGCTAATTATAATAAGAAAAAGTACATTTGGAGGTCTGGTATGGATATATATAAAATATATATAGTACGCGGTGGTATCAAAAAGTTTCGAGACTAGTTTTGTAACACACCAACAGATGGCAGCGCAAGAGTGCATACACGGTCACAGGTAGCACCGAACTTTATAAGACAGTGTGCCAAAAGACATCTTCCTGTGTAGACGGGGAGCTGTGCAACTGGTGCTATTTTGGTTACGTGCGTTACCATGGTTCAAACAAAGAATAAACCCAAAATTCTGCGTGAAAGTGGGCAAATCTACCACTGATAGGTTAGACATGATTCGGCAAGTTTACGGCGATGCTGCAGCGAGTCGTTCGAGGTGTTTTGAGTGCCACGGGCGCTTCAAGAGCGGAAGAACATCACAGGAAGATTTTTTCTCGAGCTCAATTCTTGAAAACGCTAAAACCATTCGGCAACTTGTGCATGATGATCGCCAGTGATCTTCACAGTCTAAGAGCCAATCACCTCCATGACCATAAAAGCAGAGGCAGGTCTGCATGCTAATCATCTTTTTCCGACATTCGTGGCATTGAGCATCGAGAATTAATCGTTAAGGGCCAGACTGTCAATAGCGAGTTCTACTGGCAGATTTTATAGCAACTGAAATTTGCTGAAAGTGACCAGATCTGTGGCGCGCTAGTCTTGAAACTTTTTGATACCACCTCATATTTAAAAATAGCTAGAATTAACCTTTACATGGTTTCTACAAATCTCTGTATCTCCCATATGCTTTCATTTGGAAGTGACTGAAAACTACTTCATGTGTTTGCATCATTTTCATACTCAAAAACGTTCAGTAACCCCCCCCCCCCACCATATACACAATGGATAAAGAAAGGTCCACACACACTTGCTAAAATGACAGGATTTTAAATATGAATATATATGTACTGTACATACAGCGATAATTAGCAGTTATTATAGCAGTTATTAAAACCAACCTAATACTGAGAATAATATTGACATATTCCTCCACATAGTGGAGACGCCCTGACCCAGTCGTCTAGACGTCACAATTTGGATCATTTCGAAGTTCCTTGGACTCTTAAGCGTGTTCAGCCTCCAAAACTTCAAGAACTGACTTCACAATAAATCCCAGTCTTTCGCATGTGCCAGGATAACGAGATAATCCCCTCAGCTATCAGCGGCTTTAATATTATGGCTGATCAATATACATGTACATACACAATTACAGACGTACAACAATGAACAAATATATGTTCTTTTACTCTTTTTTTTTTTTAAATACAAATTTTGTCTTAGATCCTTATTTTCTTCTGCATCTTTGATCACTAAAACATTGGCAATTTCCAGATTTAATAGCAGAATTAAATCTCACAATAGATTGATGTCAGCACTAAGGGTGTAACGGTACACAAAATTTCCTCAGTTTTGAAGTCATGGTTCGGTTAACTTTTGTACGGTTAGGGGGAAGGAACGCAAAACATAAAATTGATTGTCATTTCTTCTTCTTCTTATTGTTAATATTTGTGATCAGCATTTGAACACATGAAACAATTTGAATCAAATTGCCTGCTTGGTTAAATAATATACATTGCATAAACCAGTGCACTCTTAGTGCCGGCCCCAAGCCCGGATAATTGGGGAGGGTTGCGTTAAGAAGGGCATCCAGCGTAAAAACATGTGCCAAATCAAATATGCGGATCACAAACCAGAATTACATACGGTCGAGGCCCGGGTTACCAACAAACGCCACACGTATTGTTAACCAACAGGGTACTGGTGGAAATTGGGCTACTGTTGGCTGAAGGAGGAGAAGGAGAGGAGGAAGACGTCTACAGAGACAGCAGGAAAATGAGTGTAGGAGGGTGGAGGTTAGAGTGGGCACTTTAAATGTTGGTACTATGACTGGTAAAGAGAGAGAGAGAGCTGATATGATGGAGAGGAGAAAGGTAGATATGTTGTGTGTTCAGGAGACCAAGTGGAAAGGGAGTAAGACCAGGAACATTGGAGGTGGATTTAAACTGTTCTTTCATGGTGTGGATGGAAAGAGAAATGGTGTAGGGGTGATTCTGAAGGAAGAGTACAGTAAGAGTGTAGTGAAGGTGAAGAGAGTTTCTGATAGAGTGATGATTGTGAAGCTGGAAGTTGAAGGCGTGATGATAAATGTTATCAGTGCTTATGCTCCACAAGTCGGCTGTGAGATGGAGGAGAAGGAAAAATTGTGGAGTGAGTTGGATGAAGTGGTACAATCTGAACGATTGGTGATTGGGCCAGATTCTAATGGGCATGTTGATAACGTGAACAGAGGTGATGATGAGGTGATTGGTAGGTATGATCTTAAAAAGAGGAATGTAGATGGTGATAGATTTTGTTAAAAGAATGAAAATGGCAGTGGTAAATACTTATTTTAAGAAGGAGGAGCATAGAGTGGAGGAAGGTGCACACAGTTGAACTATGTTCTTTGTAGACGATGCCACTTGAAAGAGACTGTAAGGTGTTGGTAGGGAACAGTGTAGCAAGACAGAATCGAATGGTGGTCCGTAGGATGGCTGAAGAAGAAGAGAGGGAGAGCGAGAACTGAAAAAAGAAGAAGTTGGTGGAAGGTGGAAACTGAAGTAGGAAGACTGTAGTGTGAGATTCAGGGAAGAGGTCAGACAGAGCACGTGGTGATGAAGAGGTGCTGGATGATTGGTCAACTAGTTCAGAAGTGATAAGGGAGACAGCTATGAAGGTACTTGGTGTGACATCTGTAAATAGAAAGGAAGACAAAGAGATGTGCAGGATACATCTTGCAGTGAAATGAAAAGCTGAATAAAAAGAACTTCGTGGTTAGCGGGTTCGCTAGCGCTATGGATTCTTTAGCTTTTTCATGCATGCGCAAAACAAATCTCATTTGCAGAGTGACACTGCGCTAACTGTAGTGGTTTTTCATTTATTTATTTATACCCCTGCCATTCTTGTGCATGTTAAAAAATACCTGAAAAAATGCGTTCAAAGTGCGAGTAGGAGACTAAACAAACTGGCGGTCCGCCGCTTTATATGTCAATGAGGGAACCCAGATTTTAACTATGTTCCACACGTAAAAAGGATTGCGTTTGGTACACTTGTGTACCGAACTGAAAGCCCTGCACCGAAAAATCTTGGTACGAATACATGTACCGTTACACCCCCAGTCAGTACAGAAGGTATTTTATCACATTATTGAGACCACAGTACAGACAAAAACACAATGCTAGCTGTGAAGGACTTCCTGTGAAACACAGAAACAGCGGGTCAATATCGAGATAAGGTGCCTTTGGTGTACTTATTGTAGTAACTATAGTTATGACAGCAAGGAGTCAATACGTAATATTGATTAAATATCTTTGCTGATACTGTAAAGACTTTTTATGGAACAGAATACGTAACTGGAGTGGAGTTGAATAAAAGAACACCTATTTAACATAATACTACTACTTTCGGCTTTCATTAGGGGTCACACACACCCTTATCCTCTACATCTGCCTCTTTCAATATTTTACATAATTAGAGATAGTATTTAAAATATTCATTATAGATTTGCAAAAAAGTTTAGGTTTAAACAAGAAGCAAGAAATTGAGGTGAAGTCACATTGTAAATCCTAGCTTTCTTTTGTACTACACTAATAAAGTTTGTGGACACCTAAATCTAACACTTTAATCTGAGAAAACTCCAATCTTCTGGGAAGCCTTTCCAATAGCAATGCTGCTGTGGAGGTTCGTGCCTAATTCCGTCACTAGTGCATTACTGAGAGAAGGCTCTGACGATAAGTGAGGAGGCCTAATGTGCAGTTTAAGTGTATATCTGAATATCTCAAATCAAATCGAAAGAGTACGCCAGTTTCTGAAACACTCAGGTTGTGTTGCGTCTAAATCAGCGATTATTGCTGCTCATCAATCTGGGAGGGGTTATAAGGCCATCGCCAAACAAATTTATATTAAACACTAACAACGATTATAATGGAGGGCTTTCAAGATAGTTACCAAATATGAGGAAAAGCCCATCATTGTCTGACCTACATGTGTCTGTAAGAAGATTAAATGTCCGACTTTACGAAAGCGTGGCTTGAAAAAGTCCTTTTCACCTGAAAAGAATACGGCTCTATGACTTGCAAGATGGCCCCTAAACAAATAACATTTCTGGAACAATATTGTTGGACTCATTAGACCAAAGTGGAGACGTCTGGTCATCACGCACAGCGCCCCCCATATCCCACGGCTCAATTGAAGGGAAATCCTAAAAATCCTAAAACAAATTCTAACACACATTCTGAAGAATTGTGTGCTGCACAGAGGAATGTAGAAGGTGATAGATTTTGTTAAAAGAATGAAGGTCCAAATTTAAAAACAATTCAGAAAAGTCAACATACTGAGTTGATTCACAAAAGAAAAAGTGTTTTCCCTTGTCAGTAATTCTGGACATGTTTCTGGAGTGGTCTACATTCTATTTACCAAGAGCCTTAAAAAATAAAAAATAAAATGGAAAATGAATAAAAATCAAATAAATCTGAGTAAATAACATTTCAATAAAACCTCAAAGGCACCTTATAATGGAATTATGCACCACAGACTATGGAAACGTTTATAAAAGTGTAGATCTTTCACACCGGTGTTGACTGTGCAGCATTGAAGAAACGTTTGGAAGGCGTCTTAGTGTTACAGCATTTCTCGAGTCCATGACGGTTGCATAGTATTGTATACACGTTGGCTTTAGAAAGTATTTAGACCCCATAACTTGTGTGCTATAGATTCAATTCGGTTCTTTTCATTTCCATAACAATCCACACATGAAAAAAACCCATAATGTAAAAGCAAAAACAAGAAATGGGATAAATATTAAAAACTGAAATCTTTCATTTAGCCAAGTATTCAGACCATTTATTGTGTCCACTAGGGTTAATAGATAGTAATAAGACTTAAGAAGAACATACATGGACCTCTAGTAAGAACCTACACAGGGCTCCAGACTGTGACTAAAATGGTCGAAAAAAAATATTAATTTGCGAGTAATATTTTTGCCTGGATCACCTGCGACCGTATAAGTTTACACATTATGACCGCAAAATCTGCACGTTATGACTTTTTATGTGCGTGTTCTGTGAGGAATGGCCTAATGCATATTTACTAAAAATAACTAAAATTACTAAGATAACTAAAAATATCAGACTTTTCAAACGTTCTCCATCTCTGTCCAACACTTCTGCTGATGACAAACATGTTAGTAAAAAAGCAGGCTGCAGTTGTGCCAACGTTGGTGAGAGGGAAAACGACAGAGACAATGAGGACCATCTTTCTATGTCAGTCAGTAAAACATAAAAAAAAAAAAAGTGCCAAAAGACATTTGAAAACGTCTTAGATTTTCAGTAGTGAGGTATGACCATGAGACGCAGAAAATGTTTTGCAGCTTTTCGCAGAAATTGCGAAGAGACAGATAGTCAAAAGCATAAAAAAATGCTCGATCACATAATGGCGCATTAATTAGCATAATGGCACATTTAAAATTACATTTTTTAAATTGTGTGGCAATTAAAAAGATCATTTGGCAACTTTGGTTTTTCCTCACAGGAGCCAGTAGCTCCTTAACTGATTTTTTGTCTGGAGCCCTGCTACATGTTCATCATTGTTAATTGTGTACGATACAATCCCGAGCCTGACAGAGCCAATAGGAATGCGAGATGATCACAAATTCACACTTGTACTATCGGCCTCAACAAAACTAATAGCTTTAATAGTTGCCGGCAAAGTAATACTTTTATAGTCTTGTGGATTGATTCAAATCTGAGAAAACTGTCTCTGCATTTCATTATGGATTTTTTTTTTTGTGTGTGAGGAAACATCAAGCTTATCAGTGTCCAGTGCAGAAAACTGTAAGGAATGACTGATTACTTTCGGAACTCAGTTTTAGATTTTTTCAACGAGTATTTACATTAAAGCCATGGCTAAGACACTGAAACTGCACACTTTACTTAAGAACTTCACATCGATCGGTAAATGAGCGCATACCTGGCAGAGCAAAGATGAGCTTCCTTGTGCCATTGATGTCCACGGTGGCGAATGTAGTGGGAAAACTAAAAAGAAAAAAGAGTGTGTGACCTTATAAAAAGGCATATGCTTCGTGGAATCTTGCCATTGCGGATTTGTTTGTCTTGTTCTCACCCTGGCTTCATAAACACTCGACCAAAGTGGATTTGGGCATGGAGGTCGATGTCCAGAACCTGTTTCAAGTAATCCTGATGGAGAAAGATAAAAAAACAAAAACAAAACACAGATACATAATTGATACTGATAATAATAATAATTACTATTGTGTAAGGATGTGCGATATGAGGATCGAAAAGATAGCTCAATATTTTTATTGGGTTTTATCAATAAGGATAATTAGACGATATTTTGCCGAGTGTGTTATTGGGCTGATACCTTAAAGACTACTGTGGACCACCTAAAACTTTAGACATTTTCAATATTCTGTGTGATGGTCAGTTCACTGCAGTGACAAAGATGAATCTTTTCCAATATGTTGAAATTGATTTTTACTTTTTGAAATGTTTTTACCATCATTATGTTCATTTTGACTGTTACAGAGCAAATGAAATCCGTATCAACTAAAATCAAAATTCATCTTTGCAATGCAGAGGGAACAGAAGCTGCATCTGAAGTAGCATCTCGATGTATTTACACACTTTTAATGCGGCTCAGAGGGACATGTAATGCTTTAACCTGCAGTTACAAATGCATCATTTGCATGATATTTCAAACAAAACATTGAATACTGATATTTTTTTTTATTATATATTTAAAACAAAAAAAAAAAAAAAGAGAGAGAGAGAGAGAGAGAGAGAGAGAGAGAGAGAGAGAGAGAGAGAGAGAGAGAGAGAGAGAGAGAGAAGACACTATATTTCCAAAAGTATTGGGTCACATGGTCATAAGTACGGTATGTGATTTTTGAGCATTTTACATTAAGTCCCAATTTGCTCTTATAATTCCCTCAACTCTTCTGGGAAGATGGTCCACTAGATTTTGGAGTGTGCTTATGGATATTTGTGTTCATCAGCCACAAGGGTATTACGAAAGGCAGGTACTGATGTAGGTGAGGTGAGGAGGCCTGGGGTGCAGTCAGCGTTTCAATTCATCCCATAAGTGTTTAGTAGGGATGAGATCAGAGCTCTATAGCAGGCCATTTAGGATCTTTCTCTCCAAAGCATGTAAACCAGATCTTCAAAGAGCTCACTTTCTGCACAGGGGCATTGCCATGCTGAAACAGGTTTCAAGTTCAAGTGAATGCAAATTTTTATTATAGCGCATCTAAAGACGTCCTGTACAATTGTGTGCCTTCAGGTTTGTGGTAACAGTTTGGGAAAAAACACATATAGCTGGAAAGAACAGGTGACCCAATACTTTTGGAAATATAGTGTACTTCAAATATAAAATAAAAAACGCCAGTAAGTCACGGTTAATTGGGGAGTTTAAATGATTCGGTTCAATGGCAATGACTCACTATTTCTCAGAGACGCAAAACAGTGACATTTTTGCTGGTAATTTATGGGGCCAACGTAAAATGCAAGTCTCTTAATATTAATTTCTTGTTTATTGAACTATTGTATGAAATGAACATCACATTTGTAATCATGCTGAAAAGAAAAAAGCCACTTCTCATGCTATTAATTAACTATGAAATTATATAAATGTATATATTTTCTGCCCCAAAATCTTGAATTTTATCAGCATTACAATAATCATAATATTCCAAGATATGGGGCAGAAAATGTATACATTTATATAATTTCATACTGGGTTTAAAAGTACATCAGCCATGATAAATTGTCTTTTCAAGCATGTTCAAGCTTTTGCTTTTAACATCAATAGGAAATTCTTCCCCTTGAAGGCAGAATTTCCTATTGATGTTAAAAGCAAAAGCTTGAAAAGACAATTCATCATGGCTGATGTACTGTCAGATTGGTACGTTGTACCCTGTACAATCCATATTGAGTTTTGCCTGAATAAACGTTCTAACAGTACAATCGGAAGTGAATGGAAATCTCATATAGCATCTGTTCCACCTTATCATCAGACCACACATATATGATATGGACCAAAATTCTGGCTTTTCCAGCCATATGTAGCTCTTCCCTAAATGGTTATGACTTTCCTTGATCTACGAGACCCAAACCTGTTCCATGACTATGCACCTGTGCACAAAGCCAGATCCATGAAGACCTGCGGGTTGGAGTGGAAAATCTTGAGTCGCCTGCTATAGAGCTCTGCCCTCAACCCTACTAAATGCTTTTAAGATGAATGGGAATGCTGATTGCACCTACATCAGGACCAGGTTTTACTAATACCCCTGTGATTGACTGAGCACAAATGTGTTGTTTTTTTCGCGTGCCGCTCGAAACACCTCGATCGATTTGTTGCAGCGTCGCCGTCGTCTCTGGGGCAGATCGGCCCAAAATTCTAACTTGCTGTTAGCACACCGTTAGCACTCGAAACTTTTGAACACTCGAAAATTTCTGATTTTTAGAAAGTGGTCTATATTTATTTATAAGGTTTACTCAGAAACAGAACGTAAACACCCCCTCACCTTTTCTCCCATAGACACTCCTCCAGATGTGACAATGACATCTGCATGACTTATTCCCTCGTTCAGGGCATTCAACAGGTCATCTGGGCTGCGAGGGAAACAAAGACACACACAATGACTACACTTTCATATTTTCATTCGTTTCCATAAAGCCATATTCACAATAAAGTGAACTGGGTTTTTTTCCCCCAAATCACAATCCCTCCCACTTGAGCAAATTCTGATCAATTGTGCCCTCTATTGCAAAAAGTTCTAAGGAGTTGGTTCTATACCAGCCCCCGAAAAAAAAACCCAAAAAACATTTGAACTACAGCAACCCCCAATTGCAGAGGAATGAAAAAATGAATGAAATAAAACAAAACAAGCTGTAAAAGTGTTGCACAGTGTGGGCAGAGCACCAATACTTGAAATATTCCAACAATCTTAACAGCTAACTTCTCACTATTGGCCAATTGAAGAACACCACTTAGTCCTAGACCATTTTTTTCCAGTCCCAATCCACATGGTAAAAAAAAGAAAAGAAAATTAGGGGGTGTTTTTTGTCTGCATTTAACACTCTGGTCAAGTGAAATAATAAGAAATTAACAGATGTGCCAATTTGTTCTAACTACAATATTGCACTGAAAAACTACTGAAAATTATTATATTGATAAACACGTTATTAATTCTTCAAAGCAAATTCATTTTAACGGCACTAATTTATATAGCATTTCTGTTCGAGCATTTTTATTTAAAATATAATTAAATAAATATAAAAGGGGCAAAATTAAAACCTTCAGCGCGACACACATTTATTCTCGTCATTTCTTTCCTCCGATAGAAAATAAATTAAATAAACTCCTCCCAAAATCTTTTTTAAATCATTCAACATTTGTTTTACTGATGCACCAAACACCAAAATCCGCCATGATGCACACATCCGGCAATTAAAACCGTCCGTGCGGAAACACAGCAAAAGTTCCCTTTGGTGTCCTGATGGATTACGTAATTTAAAACACTATAATTACTTTAAAACATTTACAAGAACATTTTGATTTCATGATCTATGTTGAGTATAGTTTCTAATGCAGCAAAGACTGAAACATAGACTAATATACTTGTCTCCGACAATTCCAAGGTTAATGGTAGGGTAGCCGTGCTCTTGGATGGTAGCCAGTAGTGTGGAGCGGTTACTGTCCCTGATCTTTCCTGGGTGGAGGTCATCTTCCGGATTCAGCAACTACACAACACATTAACACCACTAGTGATTGGAACTAAAGTAAGACACACAACGACCAAAAAAAAAAAATGTGTAACGTGGAAAGTAAAAACATTAAAACATTGATGTACTCACTTCATTGCCAGTGGACATGACTGCCACGACTGGAAACTTGTGCACCTCCACCTCTGTGATTCCCACAGTGGCCAGCAGGCCGATTTCAGACGGCCCCATGTGTGTTCCTTTAGCCAGCACACATTCACCGCGCTTTATATCGTGACCAATCGGCCTGCATGTAAGCACAAAGTTTACGCAAATGCAAGTGAAAGGTAAAAAAGTGAAACAGGAAGAATGGAATTCTCTCGGACCTGATGTCCTGGCCTGGGCGCGCTTGCACCCGAATCCGCACCTCCAGTTCCTCTGTGCCCTAAAAACAGCAACATGGGAATGCTTTAAAATCAGATAATAAAAAATTAAATATGACCGGGGGTTTCATGGAAAACAGAGTAAAAATTTGGTGGTTTTAAAAAATGAGGCCAGACTCACATCTTCAGACTCTCGCAGTAACTCTGTATCCTCCACCTGCACTACAGCATCTGCACCACAGGGGATAGGAGCTCCTGTAGTCACCCTCATCACCTGGCCCGGCATTACTGTGCGAGTAGGCTACACACACACACACACACACACACACACACACACACACACACACACACACAGTCAGCAATCTTTGTACAAAATGAACAACTATGCAGACTGCATGTGTCTATGTTCCCAAGCACTGTAAAATTTGCTCACCTGTTCCCCAGCCTGGGACTCCCCGATGAGAAATCGATCTCCTGGCCCATCAGCAGCTTACAAACAAAGAAAAGAGGTTTCAGAATAAAAACTTTAAAAAGACGCAAACTGAGACGTCTTAGTAGTGGAACCAAAACTCTCACCTCGGACGGCATAGCCATCTTTCACCGAGGCCGGGAAAGGAGGCAGATTGTCTTTGGCGTAGACATCCTGAGCTAAAACACGACCCATTCCGTCTGTAAAACGACAAAGAATGTCAATCGATAAAAACACAACTGTAGATGAGTAGAACACCTCATATGCAAATAAAACCCCTGCAGCACTTTTTAGTGTGGAGTGATTAGAACCAGATTAGGGGTGGAGTTAACAATGGCCATTTATACACATGCCCACACACAATTATTTAACATCTCATTCCCAAAAGAAATCACTTTCAAGCTCTCCACTATAATATATTCACATATATTGTTTTTAAAATGTATACTGAAATAACTGTTACCACAAATTTTGAGGTAGACAATTGTATACAAATTTTCAAAAAGCACATACCAATCTTATGCTTCAAATGGATGCTATGGTGAGTGATTTTTAATGAAATTTTTAGATTGTGCTGGACACAAATCAGGGTGATCGATAGAAGAACGAACTGCAGTATGAACCCTGGTTTGGTGTGCATTTTACCTCTATAGTTGATGATCTCAGTACCAAGAACAGGAGTCATCTCCAGCACAGTGATAAAGGCCTTGTCCATGGAGGTCAGAGGGAATGGGGACATGCGGTGTCTTCGGGCCACTTTTGTAATGTCTACTGCACTATGACCTAAAAGAGAGGGACATAAAAGTTAGTGTAAGGTTTGCACACAAACACACATGCACTAGAAATGTTATAACTCAAACTGAAACAAAAAGTAACACTCCAAATAAATAAACAAGTTACATCAGAGATAAATAAATATTATATATATATATATATATATATATATATATATATATATATATATATATATATATAAAAACACTAATAAAAATAGTGCTAAATGAAATATCAATATATTAATTATTTGATACTGAGGAAATTTAAAATAGTTGCATCCAAAATGAATAAAAAAAAAGCTACTTTAAATTAACAGCACATGGTGTCAGTGATTCGCCTCTAGAGGCCACTCTTGAACTATATAATGCAGCCCTAAAAAACTATCAGTATGGATTTTTGTTCCAGCAATCAACTATTAATACCGATTAATCATCAAAAACTAAATGACCTCTATTAAAAATGTCACTGGTTCCCAGGATTTTCATATAACGGCAGGGAGTGTAAGTGTCTGGAGCATGTGATTCCACTTATATCACACTAATTTGCCAAAGAATACAACTTGTACGTAATGATTGATTTAAAAAAATTAATAAGGCCCGACCTCCGACCAATCAAAACCGAGTGTTTGATGTGACGTGGTACAACCGAATATAATGTAAGAAGAAGAATTATAATAATAAGATTGGCCATGTAAGGAAAAGTGTTGCAGTTGCATTATCCATAGCTTTCATTTGACCTGAAACACAAGATTAGAATCTAAGGAGAAGAAAAGAAAAAGACAGATCATACATGCATGCAGTGTCTCATCACTCACTTGCTCTGAGGATGTTCTCTTTGCTGCCACACCGTGACTGCACCTACAGACAAAAAGGAAGGAAAACTGAAAGGGGATAAAATAAAGAAAAATATAAAAACCTACTGTCCAGAATGGCTGCATTTCGCTGACCTGGTCATCTAAACACTCATGCCACAGTAACACCAAATTTTATTAAAGACAAATAATTCCGCATTTATTATGGTTTTCACCCTGGTGTTGCTACAGAAAAACTACCATAATTTCCAGACTATAAAGCGCACCCAAATATAAGCCGCACCCACTGAATATTTCAAAGATTTTTATTTTAAACATAAATACACCGCACCTGTCTATAAGCCGCAGGTGTCTAGATTAAAACTAATGAACTTTACACAAGCTTTAACGAAAGACAGTGTCTGTAACACGGCTTGTATCTAAACAGTAGCCTACCAAGAAAGTCATTGTTCACTGTCTTCCTCCTTTTGGCATCGTCGTGCGTTTAAAAATCACCATCGGTCAAGCTTTTCTCCCGATGCCGTGCAGCTCAGAACACAGGTGAAGTGTGTTTTTTCATGCCTGGTTGTTTTCAGCGTGACGAATGATTCGCATTTCCTGTTGACAGTCCGAGTGAGCAGCAGGTCAAACGTCAGAGGAATATCATCCATATTTATGATGTGCCGCGGCCCGATTCAGTGGGAGCCATCTAATTTAATATAAAGAGTTTCATTGGTTCACCTGAACCCGTTCGGCAATTTGATTGGTCTAATGTTATGGGGCTCAGTTTTTTGGCTTGAAGCTTGTGAACCCGGGAAAACCCAGGAAAAATCCATAAATTAGCCGCGTCGTTGTTTAAGCTGCGGGGTTCAAAGCGTGGGGAAAAAAGTAGCGGCTTATAGTCCGGAAAATACGGTACTCTAAAATCCGAAGCTGGAGGTGAAGTTTCATATGACTGCTAAACTCACCACTGTTTTGCTCTCGTGAAGCCGAATTGTTAGTAGAGTTTTCACTAGTGGTCGAGCGGTATATTGCCGGAAACTGAATTGTATGGTAAGTAACAAAAATATGTTTGAATTCCTTTATCATTATCATTCAGTAATATTCACTGTATTTAACCCTGCACGATTGCCGTGATATCGCGTGCAGTATACTTTTTCATATGTTCCGGTTTGATATGATGCTGCTAACCGAGCATGTAATTATACGCCTGCAGGCTTGTATTATTATTTATTTTTTTACAACAAAACAGACAAGAACAAAAAAATAAAAAGACAAACCTTCATTATGCACATCTTATACTTAAAGTAAAACATGTTATTTTAAAAAATTTACTATATGTGATTTGTTAACTATGCATTATACATATTTTTTTAATATTAATTTGTTCATTAGTTATAAATGTTATTTTTAACCTGCAGTAAGAAGCAGTAATTATTTGTGTGACTGAAAAAAAAACAAATTAAACAATGGTGTGCATTTTGTTTTTCATTCTAATAGATGGCGGAAAAGAAAACAAATTCCCTGTGGGTAAACGTTACAAGACAAGGAAAAGCACTAAACTGCTTTCCCTAAAGTGTTACCTCATTTGTTTGTTTAGATTTTAGAAATATTTTTTATTGATGTTTTAGCAGACAAAACTGATGAGGTGCTCCTGAAATAAATTAGTTTTTTTAATTTGTACAAATGTCAACTAGTAAATATTTTTGCTGTACATTACAGAATCTTATGTATTAGATCAGCCATATATTGGCCTATTGGCCAGATTGCTTTCTCAAACTGTTCAACAAGTACATTAAATGAAATGTTACTGTAAATGTCTGAGATTAATAAAAAAGAAAAAAAAGTGACTGTTAAAATTAGATGCAAAATAGGAGAGAACGTAAAACCAAAAGAATCCAAAGAACAAAATTTAACATGCACAAATGGGTCCGATAGCCAAATGGCAAACACATTTCAGATAAGGCAGAGTCTGGAGAGGAGAAAGAGTGAGTAAAAAAAGCACCACAGAAAAAAACAAAAAAAATATCAAAAGCTAGAAGTTTAAGCTCCGAATGCAAAGATGAGATTAAAGATGCTTTTTTGTACATTAGGAATATTAAGTGCTGAGATCGGCTCTATAGCCCTCCAGCTTAAATTGATGGAAGAAATGGAAAAAGAAAAGGCTGAGACATGAAACTACAGTTACACCACATGAACAAAAGTATTGGGACACCTGCTGGTGCCAAGAAAGTGCACAATGAGGTGTTTCACAACCTGAAGACTTTCACACTATAGTACCTTGTTAAAGTGAAGGAGTCTGTAAACACCCTACTGTATCACCCCCACCTACACAGAGCCAAGAATAAATCCACTACAGCACCTGTAGCTCCCCCCCCCCCCCACCACCATCTGCGGTGCCTCTACAGCACTCCCTATTTTTGCACCTCTGCTGATTGTCCAGATTTGGTGGCAGGAATTAAGGTGAAACCTTACTGAAAGCTGTTCAAGCAAATCTACTAAAATTGATCAAATTGATCATTGATGTGGCAACACAAGTGTTTCTGTTTGTGAGAACCCAAGAAATAAGCAGCTAAGGATCACTGTCTTACTGTAGACAAATGAGAAATAGTCATTGCTTTTGCTTGAGTAGTGAAATATTAAATACTGAGCAAATTATGGGTCTCTGGGACCTGCGGTTTGGTGTGAACAAGCCGTTTTAAAAGAAGAGAAATCCTAACAAACACAAAAGCACCTAGCAACTAGCGCCTGGACTTCTCTCTCTGTCTCACTTTTCCTTTGTTGCACAATTTTTTGTACAATTGCTAATGGTCACTTAACAGGCACAGCACAGTGTCACTTTAATAACACCACATGGTAATGGTAAAATAATTTGTCATACACATTCCTCCCTTTCTCTCTAATATTTGTGTGTGTGTGTGTGTATGTGTGTGTGTGTGTATATATATATATATATATATATGTATGTATATATGTGTGTGTATATATAATGTATATATATTTCCGACTTAAATCCGCCATATATCCGCGCGTGTGTGTGTGTACAAATCTTAATGCAAAAAGAGACAGGAGAGTGGAGCGGTTTACCTGGTCCAAGGTAGAGTACCTTGACTTGAGTGAGATGACCTCATCCAAGTGTGCCCTGAACTCTCTCCGTGATGCCTGGAGAAAGCCACACAACACCGCACACAGTACAGATGCTGACATTACCCCTCATAGTGACCAGCAGCAGAGGTGGAAAGATTAATATTCTACTTAAGTAAAAGCACTGATACTTCAGTGGAATTTTACTTAAGCACAGGAAGTTACCGGTCAAAAAATCTACTCGAGTAAAAGTAAAAAGTAACTAATTAAAAAAACAAAAAAAAACAAAACACTACTACAGTTCCTAAAAAAAAAAAAGAAAATCTGTTACAATGTTCAATCATTGTTTTTCAGATAGTGAGCGCACACACTGAACAACTTTTGATTCAACAGCATTTTGCTTTCAGCTGGGTCTACATCACCAGCATCTGTCTTGTCAATCTTCCTCTTTCTTTCCTGTGAGTTTAGCACGTTTGCCCAACAATCAATCTGTGGTGAAGTTTCAGGGGGTGCGATTTTTCCACCCTTGCAAATTTTTTCATATTATTATTACTTTTTACTCCACTAATGGATATGATTTGAAATGTAGTTAAGTGCAATACTTCAAAAACAAAAAAAGTAGACAAAAACACTTCTCAAATGCGGTAACGTGAGTAAATGTAATTCGTTACGTTCCACCGTTGACCAGTGTTTCTCTCAACCCTACCTATAGCTAGAGATTAAGCATTAAACACACCGTATACGCTCATACCAGCGCTACGGCTCTGCCGATGTACAGATGAAAGAAACGTACTGAAGTGGCTCAAAATGTATTAAATGAATAAAAATTGCCAGAACTAGCTAATAACTAGCATAATATAATGAAGTTATCTACAGACAGTCAACCAGAAATCTATGCACCACTGTTGTACAGTTTGCTATTTCATATATACACTATAAGGACAAAAGAATTGGGACACCTGATTTTTCCAGCCATATGTGATTCTTGGCAACACGCAATTATAATGGAGGTTTTTCCTTCACTTGAACTAGGAGACCCATCCCTGTTCCAGCATGACAATACACCTGTGCACAAATTCCATTCTATTCTATTGAACACCTTTGGGATAAACTGGAACGTCTCAGGCCTCCTCACCTCACCTACATCAGTACCTGACTTTACTAACACCCTTGTTACTGAATAGCCACAAATCTTCACAAACACAATCTAGTGGAACATATTCCCCAAAGATTGAAGGTTATTAGAACAGAAAATTGGGACTCAATGTGGAATGGGATGTTTGTAAAGTACATATAAAACCTTTGTCCTTGTAGTGTACGCAGCAAACGGTTTATGCACATATGTTGAAAAATGATTATTTTTGCAGTATTATTATATTATTATTATTTTGCATTTTTGCGGGGGGATAAAAAAAAAAAATCAAGACGTAATTTAAAATGAAGAGAGAATGAGACGTGAAGAAGAAAAAAGAAATGGGGAAATGGTAGCTCAGTGGTTCAGGCATTTGGATCGGAAGATCACAAGTTTGTTTATATAATAAATTATATTTTTGTTATAATATATAAAATAATATTAATTACATTAATAATTAACTGTATTTATTATTATCTATTTATTAATATTAAATATCATTTTTTTAATTCTTTTTTTTACTTTACAGTACACTTTATATTATACTATTATATTATACTTGTATTATACTTTCATTTTTTTTCCACATTTATTTCTTTATATCTTATTTCTATTTCATGTTGGACAAAAGCATTTCACTACACATTCGTACTCTCCAGCAATGTGACATAAAAAAAAAAATCCCAGCACCACCAAGCTGCCACTGCCGGGCCCTTGAGCAAGGCCCCTTAACTCTCAAGGGCGACAGCCAAATGACATGATTGTAAATGTTAATGTGTTTATGGGAAAACATGCTTTTGTGGATCTTTAAAAATAAAAAAAAAAGGCTAATCAATAGACATGAACAGAAATTGGGTTTAGCAGGATAACACAAAGGCATAGCAGTAAAAAAAAAAACAATAAGAATTGAAAACATGAAGAACACACGATGAAACAGGTGGTAATGAGATCAGCTTCGCTGGCTTTCCTACAATGAAGACAATTCAGTTTTACACTCGCATAAATGACCCTAAATCAGTGTAGGGTGGCAGCAGCTAACACGAGGGCTAAAATCAATAGGCATTTGTGCAGTAAAGGGGAAGAGGAGAAAGGATTCAACCCAAGATAGAGGAAGAGGGGAAGACTATATCTTACAGTATATTTTCACAGATAGCAACATCTACTGATCAATAAAAGGTGGAAAAAATGGGTGAAAAAGTCAAAATGCTGGACCGAGAGATCTTGATGCTCCTATGATGGATTGAGGGCAGCTCTATGGAAAGTGTAGAAACAAATGGTTTTTGAGAGACGCGTGCATGTTCCTTTTGTTTCTATGCAGTAAAATTGGTAATTTACCAAACAAATGTATAAATATATGAGATGGGTTTTTTTTTGTCTCTTCAAATATTCAGCTGTAATAATTTGCCATGCCTCGTGTAAAACTTCACTAGTGCTAGATTTCTTTCTTGTGATCCAATGCATCCCAGAGCAGTTCAACAGGATTTAGGTGTGGTGACTGGGCAGACCATTGTATGATAGATAACACTCCAGGCAACTGTTTGCTTTCTAGATAATGCTTACAGAGCTTGGACGCCCGCTTTAGGTAATTGTCTTGTTGTATGGGGAAGTCACTTTCCATTAGCCACAGTCCGGATGGAATTGCGTGGTGCTGAAGTATGGTTGCCATGTTGGTATTTTTCACCTGGAATTAGTCTCCAACCTTCCCTGCTCCAAAATAACCCCAAACCATTAAGCATGTAGGTCCATGTCTGATTGTGGGGGTGATGTTCTCCATCTTACATATGTTCTTCTGTTAGAGCCAAAAATGTCAAATCAGTCTACAGAACCTAATTACAGTCATTCAATGTCCTTTGTCTTTTACCTAATTTGTTGCATATAAAGAAAAGGAACATAAATTTGTCTGAAAAATATAGAACATAGATAGAACATCCTATGGCTTTTAGATCAATTTGATGTGAATTAGCATAGAATTAAAAAAAGCACAAGCTACGCTCGTATTAACCATCACCTGACTCGACTTGGCCACCAAAAGAATCCACAAAATTAGGCCGAGGCTGAAAACATGCGCACGCCACTTTCCACGCAAAGGTTTATTAAAAAAACAGCAATAAAAAAGGGTAGTGTTTATAAATGAGACCCCTAGAAAGGTAAACACAGAAGACGCTGCAGAATGAAAAAAAATGGAGGAACTGAGAGAAAACAGCGAGAGGGAGAGGAGAAGATTCGGGCCAAAGAACACAACAGAAATTTTTCAAAGTTTGGGATCATTTTAAACTAAAAGATGAAGAAAACACCGCACAGCGCGTTTACCTTTTTAAACGTCATTTGAAATTGATTTCTAGATTTTTGTTGATTTTTTTTCTTTATACATTTGTATTTGCCTTTTGATGCAATTTGGCTTATTAAATGCACTAAGGGGGTTCACAGATTGGATTTTCAGCAATAAAAATGGTCATTTTTCTAAATAGGGAAACAAATGACTTGTTAATTTTAAGAGATCTGACTGATTTTCTCTTGTATTTTGAGTATTGCTTTAATATCTTTAATAAAGAAAAAGCACCTATACTAATTCTTCTTATATACATATACGTAGGATACTTGATTACTAAAATAATCTATAAATATATTGAGGGTCACAGAGGAGATTAATTCTGTTAATTTACCGTAACCTTGTAAAGATTGCTTTTGCGTTATAATACAGAGCGAGTGCCACTAGAAATCAGTAAGACTGAAAAAAACTGTGAAAGAGACATAAAATGAACTTTATCATATGAGCAAAATGTCTCTAAAAACAGCTCAAAGTCTCCTGCCAAAATTATAATTACATATGTACTGTAAGCTGTCTGTCCAAGCAGAGAAAATCTCCACACTGAAACAGTGCTCTGAATAAAATGAAAATGGCAGATATCTCAAATGCAAACACAAGAAATTATTATGAGCCAGCTTTTGTTTTTAAACAAGGGTTCAGTCAACCAAAAACCTAAAGCAGATGATAGCAAGACAATTTCTCAATGCATGGAGCTTCAGCTGCTGGAATGGGTTGCAGCCAATGAGAAGCAGGGGCAAGGGAGATAAGGTCAAAGAGAGAAAGAAAGTTGATTGAAAGAGGAAGAATCTTACTTTAGGAGTGGGGCAGGAGGCAGTGGACAGGCGGGACTGTTGAACACGGGGAGACTCCGAGGGCGTAGTGCTGAGAGAAGCCGTGTCCCGCGGCAAGACCTGCACTCCACGGGAAATGATGGCATCCGGAATCTGTGGGGGAAAAAAAATTTAAGTTTAAAACTTGTAGCAGGAAGGACATTCATTCACGAGTCGGTCTGGTTTCTTTTCACAGAAACCCGCAATGTAATGTCTGTCTGTCCGTCCGTCCGTCCGTCCATCCATCCATCCAACCATTCATTCAACCATTCATTCATCCAACCATCCATCTTTGCAATCCATCCATCTATCCACCTATATTATATATTTATCTACCAAAATATCTACGGTACCTATCGAACACACATGCTGTTCACTGTGTTTGCAGATTATACAGTGTGTGGTATAGTGTGTTAATATATTGAGGGTGACAGAGGAGATAGCTGTGAATTTAACATAAACTTGTAAAGACTGCAGATTAAAACCCTGATGCTTTCCTGAAAAGCCAAAAACAGCCCAGCACCCCACTACCTTTCACCACGTATCTCACCCAACAACGCACCATGCTGCTTCAGATCATCGAGCAATGCTTGATTGGTCCCACCAGTAAAGGCATGTTTCCAGACTGCTTCCAGGCTATAAGACGAACGTCCACTTGAAATCCGAACAACAAAATCACTAGCATTCTTCAAACGACGTCTAAACGACCTACTTCTGCCAGAGGTTCATAAATTCTTTGATAAAAAAAAAAATTGCTTTCTAACTAATTTTCTCCCAATTTTCCAATTTATTATCCAATGGATTCTGAATAAGAGCATCTGCCAAACGCCATAACTGTAAACCTTTTAATCACCGGTGACAGACCACAGAGTTTTTTAATGAGCGGAATTTATTTGAAACAAGAGTTTTCATGCAAATGAAAAGTACATAACCCTTTATAATTTGACTGCCAATCCTTTTTTTTAATCTGGCAACCCACAGACCCCAAAAATTTCCTTCCCATGAAAGGTATATATAAAGGTAAAATATTACTCCAGTAAAAGTGTCTCTTTGTGAAAAGACACTGTTACTATTAACACAACAATCTACTAATAAAATTATATTAATAAGTCAAACACTGACATTTATTACAATTATTATGAGCCCAATACCTTCTTAACTACTTAAAAATAAAATGCACAAATGAGGGCACGGGTGATGTGGCAAGTTTGAGTCAGGAGTTTCTTCCATCATTTATTCCTTTATAAATGTCCTGCTTGCTGCTGAGCTGACGCTGAAGTGTATGTTCGTGTGGAGTAAATGCCCCCGAGTTTACGCTCGACCCTGATTGGTGGCTTGCTGCGATATTGACCAGTTAAGTTTCACAAAATATATTTGAGTAAAAATTACGGTATTTGACTTTGAAATGTAGTGAAGTTAAAGTCTCCCCAAATGGAAAAACTTCAATAAAATCGAGATATGTGAAAAAGCTACTCAAGTAAAGATACAAATTACATTTACTTCCTCACTGTCCACCGCTGGTTTAAACAAAAAAAATAATTACTTGAAGCTTGAGACATCGTGACAGCAATTTTAATTCCCAATTTTATGACTTTAGGATTTGAACTCAAGACCTTAGGATCCAGCCACAACAAGCTGCCACGCCTGGGCCCCTGAGCGAGGCCCTTAACCCCATAGCTGCTCAGTTGTGTAAATGAGATAAATGTAAGTCGCTCAGATAAGGGCATCTGTCAAATGCCGTAAATGCAATCAGGCCAGATAAAGCCTGAGTGATAACTTCTATCTGTTAAAATAAGAGTAATGAGTATTGATACTGATAAATAAATAAATAATTTAGATCATGTTCACTGTTGAAAAAAAAAAAAAGAAAATGTATGAGAATATTATTTTACATTTTTAATTATTTTATATATATATATGTATATATATATATATATATATATATATATATATATATATATATATATATATATATATATATATATATATAAAATTTATATATTTATATATTTTATATATATACATATTGATTCTGATGTGTGTGTGTATATAAACAGGTGTTACCTACCTTGTCTCCACAGGAGCAGGTGAAATGAGAGGGAAGGGTGGTGGGAGGGACGAAGCAAGTCAACGGTTGCCCCCCTTTGGCCATGACAACAGCATGGGTGGGATGGAACACACTCTGATGATGAACATGGCATAGACACACAATCATATGCACAGAAAGGATCATCAAAGACAAATGCTCGATCACAGAGGGGGGAGGGGGACGATGGAGTTAATGCTTTGACCAGTCTCGTGGAATCAACGGAAACTAATTTAAGTAACGATCAACAAATTATTATAAAAAAAATTTTTATTTGCAGCCTAAACTAGCATTTGAACTTGATTTAATAGGCACGCCAAACAGGACTGGTCTTACTTTTGTGGTTCGCACTAGACATCAAACGTACCCACCTTTGCAGCGATGGCGGCTGCTGTGATATGAGAGGAGCCGCTGTCCTCAGTCGAGGCAACTCCGCTGTCCTTCTTTTCCTCCTCTTCTTCCTCGCACTGAATGCTCTTGTCCTCGGTATGCTTGTGAGGGCTGGTGACGGGGAGGGGTGAAAGAGGAGGTGGGGGTGAGGGCAGGTCCTCCAGAGCGTTGTGAACCTCCCTCACTTTTACTATAGCATCACGCAGAAGGTCAATGGCATGAGGCAGGGCAGGCAAGATGAACTGGAAACACTCCTGGAGAGAAGGGTAGTATTGTAGTTACTTATTTAGAATTCACTTCAGCTAAACAAGTAGACATTTATACCAGTCTCTATATTCTGTGGTAACCTTGTTTTTTTGTTTTTCCAACAAATCAACAAATACACCTTCCTTTTAATATACAGACGCCAACCGGAGTGTCACTACACCACCACCGACCCCCTGGCGCATGTGACAGCAATTACAGAATATCACAGTCCATCGAGGCAGATGCAGAGGTGAAATCATTGGCAGCCATAATCACGCCTAAAAGTTGGGACACACAAACTAAAAGCGTAACGGTACATGTTGTAGTCCCTCGACCCATTTCAGTACAACACTTTCGGCATGGCGCACATGTAAAGCGAAGAAGATTCTTGTTTTACATGCGGAACACAGTTAAAATCTAATGTTATTTAGTGGTGGACCGCAAGTTCGTTTAGTCTCTGCCCCGCAATTTTGAGTGCAGTGTAACCATGGCTTTTCCATCCGTACGAAAATCCGTGCGAAATCGCTGCCACTTCATGTCAATGGCGACGTTTTAACGGCAATCTTGCGATACGGATTCTATTGCGTTTTATGTAATTTGCTTCAAGAATCCCTCTTAAAAGGAGAAAATTCGGACAATTCCGAATATCGAGCGAGTGATTAAATGAGGGATAGAATAAATTAATTCATGTATGAATAAATAAACTGAATGAATAAATAAACTTTTTATTGCGAAAAATGTTATATTAAATGTAAAACAATCAAAAAAACAAACAAACACATGTACACATCTGTATTACCCAAATCGGGTCTAATAATTGTAAATGAATTGATCGGATTTTTTCCATTTATTTAATTTTATTTCATAAAAAAAATTTGAAACAATCAATTCAAATACATAATTTAACCAATATAATTTCATTCATATAAAAAAATAAATAAAAATCGCAAAAAACTATTTCCGGTACAGATCGTGTAGTGGCAATGAATACCTGAAACTGTCGTAAATTGTTTCGACATGCTTCAGACAGGAAGTAGACACAAATCGTGTTTCTGGTACAAATCGAGCAGTGACAACTAAAACAGTGAATATATTAAGCGACCAGCATTTACGCCTGCCAAGATCATAACAAACGGATTCTCGTAGCTTATTTTCAAAATAGTCTGCTAGGTTGCACAAACACTAGTCTGGTCAGCCCTATGTCGCCCTCTTGTGAATAAAAAAAAGGAAACCGATAAGGAGAAGCCGCACTAAATGGGTGAAATTGTAAATGTGCGACAGGTACGAGGGGCTTTTCCCAATCGGTAAAGTGAACTGAAACCTCGGATTTTGACAAAAAGTGTGTGCGTTCCCTTTTACTCTGTCGTTGTTTGCTTTCGTCAGTTCTGGCGTTTTTTTTCCCCCGTGTGCTAATTTGCTAAGCTGAATTAGCCAACCGCTTAATAATTAACAACAATTTTCAGGTTCTTCATATAAGCTACTGTCTCACATGCCTGGGATTTCCTAAAGTCAAAGCTCAGCAAGATAGCTATGGAGGGACGAATGCTTTCTGTGAAGTCTATGTATCAAAAACTCCATTTCAACTCAAGCGCAAGTTTTCTTGAAGAAAAATTATATTAAAAAAAATGCCTAAAAAGTTCGTTTTTTCACACACACAGCCGTACCTGTGAGCCTTTCTTGCTTCCAGGCAGATTAATGATGAGCGTTTTGCCTCTGATGCCACATACAGGTCTAGAGAGAGTTTAGGTGAAGGTGATTAACACAAAGCTGACAGAAATATGTGTGAGCGTTTTTGTGTGTACATGTTCACCTGGAAAGCATGCCGAGAGGTGTGACGTTTAAGGAGCCCATAAGCATGGCGAGAGCCATCCCTGGAGCTTCACGCTCGATCACTTCCCTCGTGGCCTGGAAATTAGTGACCGAAGAAAGAAAATAAATAAATAAATACAAAATATAGTTCTGCCATTTGAGGGAAGTTTTACTGAAAATTAAGTCAAGATTAGCAAGACAATCATCAAAAATCCTATTTGAGGGAATATCTTTGTTCGGCCTCTGCAGTTCATTAAATGGCTAAAATACATGTGCAAACATTTACACACTATACAGACAGAAGTTTGTCAGCATTCCAGTTTAGTTAATAGGTGTTCACTCATATTTTTCAATAATCAATGTTCCAGTGTTCTCAGTTTTCCATACTAATCTAGACCTGAAAATCATTAAAATCAAACTCCATACTTTTAAAATATTTTTCCAAAATGCGTAGGAACCCTATTGCAATCATTATTTTCCTCTGATGAAATTCTGCCACTGTCAGAAGTTTCAGACATTTTCCTGCACTTTAACTGCTCCTACGATGACAGTCAAGAACCAATACGAGTCAGGTGGACAGTACAGCGAAAAGAGAACCTTGTTGAGTTATGGAGGGAAAAGGAGTGTTTGTATGACACTTTTATTATCAAGGAGTGTCATGAACAAAATGAAAGCTACAGATAGTTTTCGTTTAGTTACGGTTAGCGAGAGAACGCAGGACTGAACATTCACAGATCAATGACGTAAACATTTCGGATGGGTCTTTTTCTTGTGTGTGTCAGTTTTTGACTGTCCCACAGTCTCACAAGCAACAATCGCAAAGGACTATAAAGAAAATCGCAAAGTGTAAGCCTGGCATAACAGAGGGACGCAGGTAAGTCCAGTCCCTGCTGAAGAGAAACATCCCCAGAGCAGTATACTGCCACCACCATGCTTTAAAGTAGGTATGGTACAGTGTTTGGTGTGCTGTATTTGATTTTTGCCAAGTATAGTGCCTGGAGTTCAAGGTCAACCTCGGTCCCGTCAACCCATAGCACCAAAATGGTGTTCAACAGGAATAAAGTCAGAGATCTACAGCAAGCCACTCAAGATCCTCTACTCTAACACATGTAAACCATTTGTTCTTGGAGCTAGCTTTGTGCATAGGGTTTATATTCATTTTATTTACATTTGGGTCTCCTAGTTGAAGTGAAAAGAAAACAGAAATGCCACTGCGTCCGTAGACAACCTACACAAATGGGTGCCTCCAACCTTGTGGTGAAAGTTTAAGGAAGAACCACATATGGCTGGTGTCTCAATATTTTTGTTCATATAGTGTACGCATACTTTTTCTGATTTCTACATTCATCTGCCTAAACATGGACTGGAATGAACTAGTTAAAGTACCTCTGGTGTAACATCACGAGGAGCAAATCCGGTTCCACCGGTGGTCAAGATAAGGTTAAGCTCTTTCTCATCACACCAGTCCACCAGAGTCTCCTACAGACAAATACACACAGTTACCAAAAAAATTGCATCCTAGATAAAGGAAATCATAATGTCTTAACTTTGCAATGCTATGGGGAAGAAACAGTCAGTGTTTACATGTGTGCATAGGAAACAGCAAAATATTTACCTTGATTTCATCTATCTCATCAGGTACTATTTTGTATGCAGATATTATCCCTCCAAGTCTGTGGAACACATAGAAAAATAGACGGCACATACAAGTAAATGCCTCAGCACCCGCAGCGAAACCACGGTGATGCATCGCTGAGGTTTAGCAAATCAAATAATTACACCATGTCAAGGTCACCTTTTGTAACTATTTAGTACACCCTCAAATACTTTTTAAACAGGAAAGAAGCATAGAAGAAGCACAGGAAGGACTAAGAAGCATTGTTATGAAATTCCTTTTTCAGACGTTTGACCTTGCATTGACCTACAGATTGGCTAGATTCTTAACTAGCTCATCTGCGAGTTGCAAAAACTTAAACCCTGCAATCATTGAACAACTCGTTCTAGAAATATGCTAACAAAAATCTGAAACAGATGAGAAAACGGATGTCAGATGAAATCATAATGCTTTTACCACAAAAGAAAAAAATACTGTGCTGAAATAAACATCCATGGTGCTTTAATACGCACATGTTTAAAAGACCACTCACTGCAAATGGTAGCTAGAGGTCGTACGATTTATTGGTTTTGCCACCGATAGTTGATTGCTGGAAATAGCGGCAAAAATGCTGATAGTTTTTCCGGGTTGCGTAATACAGTACGACAGCGGCCTCTAAAGGCAAATTGTTTATTTGAAGTGTGTTTGTAATTGATTTTAGGTGCAAGTTTTTTATTTATTTGGAGTGTTACCTTTTGTTTCAGCTTGAATTTATTTCATTTTATCTTTTATCCACCCTAAATATATATCAAAATAAGCAATTTAGTCATTTTTTATGATTAGTACTTAAAAAAAATTTTTTGTTCAATACTGTTTTACATGGAGTGTTTTTTTTAACCAGTATCTATTTTAAAAACTATATCGGTTGATTAATCGGTTATCAGCAAGTACGATCCAACCTAGCTATTAGTATCGGTCAACCTCTCGCAGAATTTTAAACCACACTGGGGAAAAAAGTTTTGTATTGCATTACAGCAGGTAAGGTCAGACTTATTGAGGTATAAGTAACTACTAGGCTGTAGCCCCAAATTATTCTATGGATAAAATCCTTAAAAAACTTGGGCTAGTCAGATATCGTGGCATGCCCCCACTCTTGGTACTATCCTGTCCATGTCTGCGCACAATAATACTCGATAAGTGTACTCACAAGGATGGGTCATGAATGAGATCTTTAAGGTTGATTCCACTCCGGTCTTCTGCAAGGTTTCTGAAACAGCTGTCGCTTACTGTGAGGTAGGAGGGGGTGGGAGGAAGGGGTTATAGGGTCAAAAGACAATGAGAAAGTAAATCAAATATAGCTAATCAATCATGTATACATTTTACAGGTACACATTATATATACAGTACCAACACAAAAATCAGTGTACCCCTATAAAATAAAATAAATATCAAAACACATAAAGAGAATTTGCTTTATTCACAACATTTTGCCTTAAAACATCAAACTTATGAAAGAACTAGAATAACAGCGTTTGAAAAGCCCATTTTTCCTTGCAGAATTGCTCAAGCTGTGGTGAGCAGAAATGGACTTTATTCTTGAAGTCCATCCAGAGATCTTCTATCGGATATAAGTCATGGCTCTGGGACTCAAAGACATTTACCCTCCTATCCATAAGCCAATTACATTGTTCTTTCTTGCGGTATGCTGAGGATCGTTGTCATGTGCAGAGGGATGCAGGTTTACCTCAAGATCTGCGATGTACTTGGCAGCATCCATTGTCTCTTCATTTCTCACCAATCGCCTCTGTAGAGAAACATCCCCACAGCATAATGATGCCACCACCATGCTTCACAGGTATGGTGTGTTTTTTGTAGTGTGTGGTGTGCTGTGTTTGGTTTAAGACAAACATAGCATTTGGAATTCAGTCCAAAAAGGTCAATTCTGGTCTTACCTTTTGCCAGATAGCATGGTAGTCTTCCAGGTGCGTTTTTTGCATTATCCAAACTAGACTGTGTGGGGCACTTTTTGAGGAAAGGCTTCTTTCTTGCCATAAAGGCCAGCTTTGTGTAAATCTTGTGAGATAGTTGCCAAATGCACAGTCCGACCAGTTCCAGCCATACAGCCTTACAAATCCTTCAAAGTTTCCTCTAGGCTCTTGGTAGCTTCTCTGATCAATGTCCTCCTGGCTCGATCATCCAGTTTGGATGGATGACCTGATCTAGGCAATGTGTTGGTGGTACCATACGCTTTCCATAAATTAGTGATGCTTTGCACATTACTATGCTATTACTTAGCTTTTTTGCAGCCCTCTCCTAACTTGTGCCTTTTTACAACTTAATCCCAGAGGCCTTTTGAAACCACTTTCCCAACTGTGGCGAATTCTTTGCAGTACCGTGCGCTAATAACAGTGGAGTCTTCAAGAAACAGCTGGTTTTAACCAAAACCACTACAATTGATGTCAGGTGGGCTAATTAGTCTTGTGTTTGATCTTGAATTTGATTGGTTGCACCTGAGAAAGGTTGTAATGGTATACTCCAAGTAATGTAATGGTATACTCGAGGAGGCTGATCGCTTCACCAAACTAGGTTTTTCCACATATTCATTTTTAGTTATCCTCCAGAATGTCAAAATCTTAATTTTCACTTTAATAATGATGATAATTATACTATAATGTGTTCATACCACTCAAAAAATTTAGACTAATTTTATTTTCATGTATAATGTAACATGGTAATTATTTTCACACGGTATGATGACTATCTATAGGCACTGTATG
Source organism: Silurus aristotelis (assembly GCF_946808225.1). Lineage (NCBI taxonomy): Eukaryota > Metazoa > Chordata > Actinopteri > Siluriformes > Siluridae > Silurus > Silurus aristotelis. The sequence continues at coordinate 20,001,646 of NC_139582.1, read as the reverse complement.
TAGTTGTTTAAACATCACAACTATATATAACATTCTTAGTTATTTCAATTTAATGGTATCAATTATCAGAACATAAATATTATCCGGTCCTCAAATACAACCTCAGGTGCACAATATCGCATGACACAGGGTCATTGTTTATTTTTCAGAAAATCCCGCAAAAATGTAAAAAACTTACATAAATTTAAGCACAAACTTACGCCTAATTAAAAGGCTAAGAAGCAGCCAGGAGCTGCTAATAAAATGCTCCTAATTAAAAGCCCAAGTTTTAACAGTTGTGTTAACACAACACCAAGGATCAGCAATTACCTTAGAAAAAGCAAATGTTGCTGCCCATTAAACTAGGAAGGGTTATAAGGCCATTTCCAAACAATTTAAAGGTCTTCAGTGAGAAAGATAATTTACAAATGAAAAGCACTCAAGACAGTTGCTAATCCTCCTGAGTGGATGTCCCAGCAAATTTAACTCAAGGTAAGCATATGCAATGTTTAGAGAAATTGCACAAAAAAAAAGGTTAGCATGTCATGATACAAAAATGAATAAAAGACTGTGTAATTAATAAAATATAATAATAAATGATTACGACTGAATAATTATGATATGTTTGGAAGGGTTACCAGGATAAAGTCTCTTATCTATGAAAAGAAAATGTCAGCATGGCTTAGGTTTGCAAAGTTGCATCTGAACAAACCACAAGACTCCTGAGACAATGTCCTTCTTGCAAATGAGACCACGTGGAGATGTTTGGCCATAATGCATAGGGCGATGTTGGCAAAAAAATAAACTCAGGATATCAGCACAAACTTTGTCAAGCACAGAGATGGAGGCTTGCTAATTTGGGTTTGTTTTGCAACCGAAGGACCTGGGCCCCTTTCAGTCGGTTAACTGAATATGAACTTCTCTGTATATCAAAGTATTCCAAAGTCAAATATGAAGCCATCTGTCCAACAGCTAATGCTTGGCCAAGTCACTGAGTCATGCAATAGGACAATAATGCCAAGCACACCAGCAAATCCACAACAGAACAGCTGAAAAAGAACAAAATCAAGGTGTTGCAATTGTCCAGTCAAAGTCCAGACCTCAACCTAAAAGAAATGCTGTGGCAGGAACTTAAGAAAGATGTGCATAAATAAATAGCATAAACAAACCTCAAATAACCGAAGCAATAAAGGGAAGAAGAGTGAGTCAAAAACTTGGGAAAAATTTGGAAAATCCTACAAAACACGATTGCTTCAAGATATTACTGGTGAAAGTGGTCCTACGATCTATTGACTCACAAAGTGTACTTAGCTTTTCACACAGAAAACCTGTTCCACTATGACAATGCCCCTTTGCACAGTTTTATGAAGATATGGTGTTCATGGGTTGGACTGGAAGACCTTGAGTGACGTGCTATGAGCTCAACCCTATTGAACACATTTTGGATTGGAATGCTGACTGCACCCCAGGCCACGTCACCTCACCTACATCAGTACCTAATTTTACTAATGCCCTCCGCGATGAATGAGCACAAACACGCTCCAAAATCTAGTGGAACATCTTCCCAGAAGACTGGCTTTTTTATAAAAGCAAATGGTAAACTTAATGTGGAATAGGATATTATATAATGTGTAAAAAAACTAAACAAAAATCGGTGGCAAAAAAAAAAAAGCTGCATTATTTCTTTCTCTTTACATAATAAGCTTTGTTGAGTGCATTTGTTCATTAAACTATTCAATTTAATTTTTATATTAATTTAATTTAATCAATTCATTTTGTGGCAATTTTATTGATTATGCAATTTAATCAGTATAAAGAAAAAAATGCATTGAGTTGATTAATTCTATTTTTTATAAATTTATAAAATATATTTCATATATTATTTAACCAAGCAGGCATTTTATTCAAAATTGTTTTAAAAAATTTATTTTGATGTTCACAAATGTTAATAATAATAAACTGCGTTAATAAATAAAAAAACAAAAAAAACAACACATTTTGTTTTGCATTTCTTCCGCCCAAACTGTACCAAATTTTAATCAGACTGGGACTTAAAAACCGAGGAACATACTGAGCCATGAATTTTGTGTACTCTACAGCTCTTAAGGTCAATAGAGATAGTTTATCCGGGTTGCGTTGTACAGTACAAGTGCGGCCTCTAAAGGCGAATCACTGACGCCACATGCTGTTTATTTGAAGTGTTTTTTAATTCATTTTGGATGCAACTGTTTTTATTTACTTGAAGTGTTACTTTTTTTGTCAGTTTGAATGCGTCTTATTTTCCTCAAAATTTATTAATATAATTTGTATATTCATATTTCACTTTTTCATAATTCATTAATTATTTTTATTCTTGTAATAAAGTTCAGTACTTGTTTTAAGCGTTGTTTGTTGTTATCCAGTATCTATTTTTAAAATTTTTTTGATTGATTCATCAATCAGTTATCAGCAAACAATAAAACTGTACGATCCAACCTAGCTATCGATATCAGTAATATCAGCCAACATCGAATATTATATATATATATATATATATATAAAATTTGAAAAATGTCGAATTGACCATGTCATCTCGCAACTTCTGGTGCCATGTTGAGCACGATTTCCTCTGAAAATATATCTTTCCCAATCAGGACAAATATTTGCAGACGTTCCACCTGTTCCATCAATTGATTGATTGATAGATAAAGGACATCTGCTTCACTTTTAAATCCCTGTTCATCCATATGCAAACATTCTGGGCCTGATTAACACCTACTCATGTATGTACAGTGAGGAAAATAAGTATTTGAACACCCTGCTATTTTGCAAGTTCTCCCACTTAGAAATCATGGAGGGGTCTGAAATTGTCATCATAGGTGCATGTCCACTTTGGGAGACATAATCTAAAAAAAAAAATCCAGAAATCACAATATATGATTTTTAAACTATTTATTTGTATGATACAGCTGCAAATAAGTATTTAAACACCTGTCTATCAGCTAGAATTCTGACCCTCAAAGACCTGTTAGTCTGTCTTTAAAATGTCCACCTCCACTACATTTATTATCCTAAATTAGATGCACCTGTTTGAGGTCGTTAGCTGCATAAAGACACCTGTCCACCCCATACAATCAGTAAGAATCCAACTACTAACATGGCCAAGACCAAAGAGCTGTCCAAAGACACTAGAGACAAAATTGTACACCTCCACAAGGCTGGAAAGGGCTACGGGGAAATTGCCAAGCAGCTTGGTGAAAAAAGGTCCACTGTTGGAGCGATCATTAGAAAATGGAAGAAGCGAAACATGACTGTCAATCTCCCTCGGACTGGGGCTCCATGCAAGATCTCACCTCGTGGGGTCTCAATGATCCTAAGGAAGGTGAAAAATCAGCCCAGAACTACACGGAAGGAGCTGGTCAATGACCTGAAAAGAGCTGGGACCACCTTTTCCAAGGTTACTGTTGGTAATACACTAAGATGTCATGGTTTAAAATCATGCATGGCACGGAAGGTTCCCCTGCTTAAACCAGCACATGTCCAGGCACATCTAAATTTTGCCAATGACCATTTGGATGATCCAGAGGAGTCATGGGAGAAAGTCATGTGGTCAGATGAGACCAAAATAGAACTTTTGGGTCATAATTCCACTAAACGTGTTTGGAGGAAGAAGATTGATGAGTACAATCCCAAGAACACCATCCCTACTGTGAAGCATGGGGGTGGTAGCATCATGCTTTAGGAGTGTTTTTCTGCACATGGGACAGGGCGACTGCACTGTATTAAGGAGAGGATGACCGGGGCCATGTATTGCGAGATTTTGGGGAACAACCTCCTTCCCTCAGTTAGAGCATTGAAGATGGGTCGAGGCTGGGTCTTTCAACATCACAATAACCCGAAGCACACAGCCAGGATAACCAAGGAGTGGCTCTGTAAGAAGCATATCAAGGTTCTGGCGTGGCCTAGCCAGTCTCCAGACCTAAACCCAATAGAGAATCTTTGGAGGGAGCTCAAACTCCGTGTTTCTCAGCGACAGGCCAGAAACCTGACTGATCTAGAGAAGATCTGTGTGGAGGAGTGGGCCAAAATCCCTTCTGCAGTGTGTGCAAACCTGGGGAAAACCTACAGGAAACGTTTGACCTCTGTAATTGCAAACAAAGGCTACTGTACCAAATATTAACATTGACTTTCTCAGGTGTTCAAATACTTATTTGCAGCTGTATCATACAAATAAATAGTTAAAAAATCATACATTGTGATTTCTGGATTTTTTTTTAGATTATGTCTCTCACAGTGGACATGCACCTACGATGAGAATTTCAGACCCCTCCATGATTTCTAAGTGGGAGAACTTGCAAAATAGCAGGGTGTTCAAATACTTATTTTCCTCACTGTATATATACACTATATTGCCAAAAGTTTGCGGACAACTGGTCACAAGTATGGTATGTGCTTTTGGAGCTACATATTCCACATTTAGTCCTAAATTTCTCTTATAATTCCCTTCACTCTTTTGGGAAGATGTTCCTCCAGATTTTTGAGTGTACTTCTGGAAATTTGTGTTCATTCAGACACAAGGATGTTAGTAAAGTCAGGTACTGATGGAGGTGAGGAGTTTGGTCAGTGTTCAAATAAATTCTAATTGTGTTCAATAGAATTGAGATTAGAGCTCTCTATCAGGAGGTCTTCCACTCCAACCCATGCAAAGCATATCTTCATGGATTTTCCTTTGTGCACAAGGGCATTGTCATGCTGGAACAGGCTCCTAGTTCAGGTGAAGGGAAATTTTTAATGCTAATGCATTTTAAGACACCATATACAGTTGTGTGCCTTCAGCTTTGTGATTAAAGTTTGGGAAAGACCCACAAATAAAAGCAGGTAAATAGCGCGGAGCTAAATCTCGCGCCTGCGCGGTGGAGGCCGCCGGAGCCTCGCTGGCCACGTGACTCTCGTTACATTTGCATTCTGTGCGCGTGTGTGTGCGTGTGTATGCGTGCATATGAGCGTCTTTTCCCATCAGGTGCAAAAGCATCCATGTACATTTCCCAAGGACATTACATCCTGTAAAATAAGGAAATTAAAATAAGTAGTCAGGCTTAATTTTTTTTTATTGCAGTAAGGCCCCCACTATGGCGGATTCAAACATACATGCGCGCACATATATATATATATATATATATATATATATATATATATTGTGTGTGTATATGAATAAGAGAGAGAGAGAGAGAGAGGTAAATCCATCCTCCAGCACTCATGCAGATGGAAGGTAGCAGGTTGCACAGGAGACTGACAGCCGCAAATACAACCGCTGACTGCAATTATTACAATTAACCGTGACAACCCCACGGAAAAACCCCACGCCACCAAAGGACATGAAATAGATCAATGAGAGGCCATTCCGCACCTACCTGTCAATATCCCGACTCGTATTTGGTGGTCGTGGTTGGTTAAAACCGTTCCGTCGGACGCCATGTTCTTCCCAAGTGTTCCCAGGCTCACGGAAAAAAAAGTCGAGCGCCGAGCCAATCGAACTTAATGGACTGGTTTGAGAAACGTGCGATACCAAATCAGGCCTGAGAAGTCGAACGACGCGTGACTCGAACTAAGAAAATAACTAATTTCGATTAAAGACCAATAGTGGACGAAGTACACAAACCATGTATTTGAGTTAAAGTAGAGATATACTAGGTAAAATATTACTCCAGTAAAAGAACTCCATTTAAACTTTCATTCGAGTAAAAGTACAAAAGTATTTGCCTTCAAATGTATCCACGCCGTGACATCACGTGACACCAGTGACCCGGAAAACATGCATAATCACAGATCAACATGCATATCAGTGGGCGGGGCTTTACTGTTCTCAGAAGCAGCCAATCACCCACTAATAACCAATTCAATAACTGAAAACTACAACATAGACATGTGACAGACCAAAACACTGTAAAAAGATGCTTTCTCGATATTATACTGACATCACGTGACATCACTTGATGCCACTGCCCCAGAAACCTAATCACTGTTAAAAGGCAGCATAAATATGTGGCATTTAAAAAAAAATTAGTGAACTGAATGAAGTTACTTGGTGCAATTTTTCGAGTGAAGCAAAAGCATGTCGGTGATAATAAACCCCCTTTAAGCATGTATAACCTTTGTACTTAGTTGTGTTCTTGTCAGGCGACTAACTTCTTTGTATTTCACTCCAAGCATGTGCATCAGGTTTTATAACATTAACGAAGACCCACATAACACATACACACTATATACAAGCTTTACTCCACTTGTTTACCAGAGCTTTTTAATTGATTGTGTTGTGTGTGTATAGAGGACACAGCTGCCGACAAATTTACAGAATATCTGTGTACAATAAGATGAAGGTCACTGAGGGTTGAGATGGAGAAAATCCATAAATACAGCGCTCCCATTGTTCCTGCCACTTCTGCAATGTGTCCTGAAAGTCTTCTTTTCAAAACGTGTCAGGAATCTTCTGCAATTCCTGCCGAACCTCTGCAATGGTGTCAAAAGAGACACAAAAGAGAGCTTCATCTTCATCTTCGGGCAGAGGGCGAGTAGTGTAGAGTGGGTGCAAAAGTGAGATCATGTTGTTTCCTGCAAGAAACTCGCGTGAGGAGATTTGCGGTCTCGAAACTTGCTGTTCAAATTAAGATCGCAAGCATGTGGTCAGAATAGCACCAGTTGCACAGCTCCAGATGTACACAGGATGATCTCTTTTACTACACTGACTTATGAAGGTTGGTGCTTCCTGTGACTGTGCGTGCAGCCTTGTGCTGCCATCTGTTGGCGTGTTACAAAACTAAAGGTCTCGAGCCTTTTTGATACCTCCTCCTATATTACTCCTAAACGTTTTCTTTAGGTAGAAAAGAGATAAGTGGTATTTTCTGTTAAAACAAATGTCATTTCCTGAAATTGGTCTTTTTATTTATTAAATTATTAATAATGTATTTAAAGATTAGTCAATATATTATGTGTGATTTAAACAACTAGATTAACATACATACACTCTGATCTCAGCCTCATGATAATATACCAGATGGATTTCATCAATCGTACAGGATCAGAACAAACAATGCATATTCACAACTTGTGAACAGGACACCTTTTACTGAATTGGAGTAGCTATAAAATGGCATTGAAAACGTTTACATCATGCTCGGTGGTTGTTCGGATGATTGTGGTGATTTGGACATCGTTGTAGGGTCATACAGTCAAAAGCATATGGTCCTGGCGCATGGTGGATGTTATGATTCTGTACAAGCAGCTAGAACATTTTTCATACATATAATGGCAAGCAACTCATCATTCCCTCCCTCAGTTCCACTTCATTTGTTATATTAAAAATTGAATTCTAGCTTCCGTGGAGTCATGAACTGCTTCACGATATCGTCGGTGACGTGTTTGCGTCTCTCTTGGTGAGCTGCGATCATTGGTTGGAGGGTTTCTATGAGACGTTTCTTTAGCTCGCCTGTCAGGAGAGCTCCGCTGGTATAGTCCTGAGTAAAAAAAAAACAACAAAAAAACCCAGTAACAATTTAAACAATAGAAACATATTGGCTTCATAAAAACGAAAGAAAAAGTGAAATGTGCGCCGTGCTGTGTTTATATACCTGTCGTATTTTCTCCAGCTCTTCATCATCCTCGAGAAAGAAACTCAAGTACATGAACGAGACATCAAGGTCTGGGTTTCCGCCATATTTCCTGTGCTCCTCTATGGTGTCCTTCCCGCCAGAGAAGGCATGCTTGTTGATCTGTGTTATCAGAGTTACGGTGTTAATATGCAATTTTTTTATTTGGTAAGACAGTAAAAGAAAAACAGTGCCTGGCTGAGTGTGTAAGTGGGGGGGAAAAAAGGCTGGAACACTACCTTCGTTTTGATCTGTTTGGGTGTGTCGGTCAGGAAGATCGAAGAGTTCGGGTCACTGGCACTCATCTTGGTCTGAGCACCTTGTAATGCGGGGAAAAAAGTGGAGTGCAGAAGAGCAGGCTTGGGGTAACCTATTCGAGGAGCGACGTCTCGCGTCATGCGGAAATATGGGTCCTGATTGGAAAAGAAATATATTTTCAGAGGAAATCGTACTCAATATGGCACCATATGGTGCTAGATGACTAATATGCATATTTATTAGTTAATTGTAGTCATTTGCATATCTACAAATTACTATATATTAGGGGTGAAATGGTACACATATTCATGGATTCTTTAGCGGTTTATGTCCAGCTTCAAGAATTTCTCTTAAAAGGAATAAATCCTGACATATCAAGGGAATGAATGAATGAATGAATGAATGAAGGAAAGATGGAATGAATGAAGCCATTTGTTAAAGTATGCTGAAATATGTAGAACATTTAAGTAGAAAATATCTTTAGAAAATTAATGATTAAATGTAAAGCACACACACAAACACATGTACACATCTGTATTAACCAAGTGGGGTCAAACAAACAATTTAATTTCATTTTTCCATTTAATTAATTTAATTTGCCTATTTAATCGATTACTCAATTGAATCGAGATAATACAAGTGTATTGCACATTAATTAGATTATATATATATATTTGTATAAATTATTATAAAATAATTTTAAATAATATTTTACATATTATTTAACCAAGCAGGCATTTTATTTAAAATTGTGTTAAATATGTAAACTGTGGAGGTTCACAAATGTTAATAATAATAAACTGATTTATTACTTAATTATATAATGATATTAATTTATTCATATTAATTATAACATCAAAATGCAAATACATAAATAAGAAAATTTCAACTTCAAATTACTCAAATAAATAAATAAATAAATAAATAAATAAATAAAAATAAATAAATAAATAAAAAAGGTAGACGCACTGTACGGTGTTTTCTTTATGTTTTAGTTTAAAATGATCCCAAAACTTTATGCCGTTTTCTTTAGCCTGAATCTTCTCCTCACCAGTTGCTGCTTTCTCCCCGTTCCTCCATTTTTCAACACGTAGCGTCTTCTGTGTTTACCTGTCCAGAGCGCTCCAGTTTGGAGTTTACAGTTTAGAGAGTTTAGTGGGCGGTGCGTCAGTAATAATGGTCCGTGGGGAAACACAATGCTCCGTGTGTAGTCAAATGATCTAAACGATTTTTTGTATTTGAATTATTCGAGTCACTCGAAGGAATCATTTCAGCAAAAGATCGAACTCATCAGTACACTCTGTTGTAGTAGGAAGAAGAAAAGGGGGGAGAAAAAAAAGAGCCTCAAGAAAAAGGGAGACACCGAGCTGAGTATGAGTATGCTTGTGTGGTTATGCTCAAAACACTGAAAAGTAAATCGCAAAAAAGCGTGATTGCGGCCGCATAAAGCCAGGTTCTGTTTTTGGTGAAAAGAAAAACAACCCCTAAAAATAAATCAACCCTCCAAAAAAAAACCCCACAACAACCAAAAGGTCACTAACCTGGTCAATAGCACAGGGGATGAGACACTGCAAATCGGCCCTGCCATTAAAGATCTGTGGAAAACTGTTGCTGAAGGAAGGTGCTGCCTGTATTGCAGGAAAACTAATCTTTCCTTCAGAAAAACAGTAAACAGAGACAGAGATTTGGTGTGAAAGAAAAACATTTCAATATCTGACACAGCAGCAAGTAGTATACTTCAGGGCGACTTACCGATGCAGTCACTGTCTGTGAATCCGAATATGCCTTTAACCTGGTTAAAAGTTACATGCTTCTGTATTTTCAACATGTTTTTATAGAACGTTGGACTCGAGCTGCAGAGAAAACGCACCACAGACACATACAGTATAGTTTTATAGTCGCAAATCTCAAAGCTGAAATCAAAGCTCAAAGCTTTGTGAATATTGATAGTTGACATTTTTTTTAAACGATTGTAAATAAAATGCCCGCTTAGGTAAATAATATTTCATCAAAATAAAATATAAACAAATCAAATATAATAAATCGGATTAATACACTTTTTATTCTATGGATAAAAACGAGAAATCGGTTGAAATTGGAACAAAGCAAACTGATTAAATAAAATAAAATCAATGGAAATCAAATCAAATAGCTTACTTTTGTTAGACCTCATTTGGGTAATACAGATGTGTATATACAGTGCATCTGGAAAGTATTCACAGTGCTTCACTTTTTTCACATTTTGTTACGTTGCTGCTTTATTCCAAAATTCAAAATTGTAATCTATTGAATACATATGTACATTTATACATATATAAATTTGCGAAGATTTCAAACAAACTTTCATGTTGTCATTATAGTGTATTGTTTGTAAATATTTTAGGGAAAATAATAAATGTAATCCATTTTGGAATAAGGCTGTAACATAACAAAATGTGAAAAAAGTGAAGAACTGTGAATACTTTCCAGATGCACTATAAGAGTGTGCGCGCGTGTGTGTGTTTAACTAATTAACATTTAATTTTCTAAAGACATTTATTCACCCCCTCGATATGCGGAATGGTCAGGATTTTATCCTTGAAGCGATATGAATTCTTTAGCGATGACCAGGAAATGGCCGCGATTTCTCGTTTGTGCAAAAAAAACACACTGCAGATCATATTGGGTGCACTACAAATCATATTTCCACAGTGAAACTGCGCTAACTCTAGTTCCTTTTTAATACCCTTGCCATTGTTGTGTATGTTTTCTAAACAAAGTTGCCATGTAATACGTACGTGAGGGAACTCAGACTTTAACTATGTTCCGCGCAATATAATGGATTGCGTTCGGTACGCGTGGGAACCGAAAGCAGCCTGTCGAACCTTTTCTACTTCTACTACGTATACAACACACTGTAATTTACCCGATATAGTCGAGGTCTGAGAAAATGAAGGTCTTGTTGACGTCAAATCCGCAGGCGATGATGTCTTTGGCGTTCTCCACGCTGAAGCGGTAGCACTGCTCCTGCGACAGGTCCTTCCACAGGTACTTCTCGTCGTCGGTCAGCTGGATGACCAAAGGTACATTGAAGACATCCTGCAGCCACCTACAGGGACAGGTACGAAAAATTTAAAGCTTTTTGGAATATTAATCTTGTATGAATATTTATATATAAATATATAAGAAAACAGTCTTTTAAAGGAAGTTCTCTCTTTTTTTTTTAAGGTGCTTGAGAACCAGGTTTGGCATTAAGATGAGGGGTTCGGTGTTTCACATTAACACCACCTTCTCAGGATCAATCCTCCGGTCATACTTATTTCTGATCCAAAGTTTGCGGACACCCGACTGTTACACAGAATATCTTTATACTTCCTTTCACTGGAAGTAGGAGACCCAACCCTGTTCCAGCATGATGAAGACCCTGTGCACACACGTTTTGTCTTTTTGATGACGTTACAGTATAAATAATGTATGTGGTACAGACTGAGGCAATCACTGTCTATATAGTTGAGCCCTGGTCAGTGTTGACAAGACTAACAGCAGTAGCATTAGCGCTTTGAACAACATAGCCATTGTTACAAGTCTACCATGTTGTAGACTGATTTCCTGTAATGACAAACGTGCCCCACCCTGTTTTCTTCCTAAAGAAGCATGGAAGTTAGTTTGAAGGGGAAAAAAAAACAGCTGAAGTCACTTCAATCGCCTGCACATCCTCATTATTTGCGACTCACTTAGTGAAGATGAATGGAATAAGGTGGCCCACATGCATTGCTTCTGACGAAGGTCCTCTGCCCGTGTATAAGAAGAAGGACTTCTTGTTCTCGAAGGCGTCTAGGACCTGATGCATATCTCTATATAAAAAAATAAATAAATAAAAAAAAAGACAACATGAAAACGCTGCACCACTGCGGCAGGCGGAAAAGAAGGAAAGGATACGAGTTACCTGTGAGAGAAGAAGACTCCTCGGCGGAGGAAGCGGTGAGGGGTTTGCCCTGTGACTCGGCTTATTCTGTCGATCAGCTCCTGGTCGATCTTACTGCTTCCGAACCTCACTGTGAACAAAAACAAAACAAAAAAGCCCTGTTTTCCTGATGTATGATGTTTGGCGATAAAGCTGTGTAATGCAAGCCGACGGCCCCTTTTTTTATTCCTCTTATACAAAAACAATTTGGATGCAATGGTGTTTATCGTTGGGGGTTTAAGCCCCAGCACTGCTACTGCCACGGCTGCCACTACTGGAGCTTTACCCCCACTACTCCAAGGATTCCATACAGTTTTCTAAAAAAAATTTTTTCACATTTTTTTTTATTGTTGCATATGTCACACTGAATTTTTGCATATGTCACAAATCAGAACTTTACTGCGGTATGAATACTGACCTATGAGCTTGTCGTAATCCACTCCTTTGGCGCTGGTCGTGGACACATTCCAGGGGTCCACCTGGTCGTCTCCATCCTCCGTAACTGGTCCATTATTGCTCTGAGAAACGTCGTCATTGGGGGGACAACCAGCCTTGTAATCCTGCCCTGTGCTTTTTTTGTAGCAAACCTTCAGCTTCAAGAGCAGCTGTACAGCAGCATCGATCTCAGGCTGAAAGACAATGTGGCGTCGGTAATTACAAAATTATTTTAATTACCAAACATTTATTACAAATAAAGTGATTACTTACTTTAGCAGCTTTCTCTGACTTTAAGACTCGTACTTGGTCTCCTTGCAGAGTCAGTTTCTCATAAAGCTGCATTGCGGTCAGATCACAAGCGGTGTCTTCCTGACAGTCTGCCATGTTTTACTCTTCTATTAAAAGGGAAAAAAAACATTTTAATCTTAATCCAGAGCTGTGGCTTTTCTGCTTTGATTGTAAATGACACTGTATAAGTACATATTAGTTTTATATATAAAAAAAAAATTCAGTGATGTGTTTAAGTTATAACGTGTCTTCTTTTTGAAATTGTAAATCCATGCAAAAACTTTATTGTAGCTTTCACGGGCCAAACGATACTGGACTTTAGAGATAGCGATAGCTAGGTTGGATCGTACTTGCCGATAACTAATTAATCAACTGTTTTAAAATTGATATTGTATAAAATAAAATAATAATAATAAAACATGCATAATACTCATTGTAAAATAGTACTGAATTTTATTACAAAAAAGATCATGAAAATGTGCTAAATAAAATAAATACAAATATATTAATTATATTATTAAATAGCGACAAAAATAAAAGACGTGTTCAAACTGAAACAACAACTAATAAATAAAAAGTTTAGCCAAAATGAATAAAAAATTTTTTTTAAAAACACTTCTATTAAACAGCATGTGGTGTGAGTGATTCACCACTAGAGGCCGCTCTCATACTATATGACGCAACCTGTAAAAACTGTAGATATGAATTTTAATATAGCCTATAGTTGCGGAAATCAATTACCGGTACTGATTAATCAGCAAAACCGATTAAACGGTTGACCGCTACTAAATCTGTATCCGTAAACTTTTGTCTATATAGTGTACGTTCACCACTGAACCCAAAAGGTTCATGTGTATACATGTTATTACACAATAGTCATGGTGTTACAACATATCTGTTAGGCCTGAATAACTAGAATAATTTATTGTTTTGTATTATTATGAAGTGTGTACGCTGTTTTAATCTAAATCGTTTACAAGTAAAGTGTTTTCAAAGGTTCTTTGCACACAGGCAGATGCCATCATTTGTACCAAGTTGCTTTTATAATAGAATGTCAGGAAATAATTTAAACTGATTATTTAATAAGTACTTTTTAATTACGATGAACAAGTTTTCACAAATTGCAGCTAAAATTACTGTTTTTTGTTTAACAATGTATGAAAACTAACCCTAACCCTAACCCACACTCCTGAGACTTTTCAAACCTCGCAGTAAAGGTAAAGATAAAATGCCCCAATTGATGCTTTCCTAAGAGCATTCACTTGTCAGGGCTGTAAAAATGACTAACTGTCTAATGACTAACAATTCTTTACCATTCTTGCAGTGTATGTATTATTAAATAAGATAATGATAAGATCTGTCTTAACTAATTGTTTCCTTATTAAAACCCAGAATAAACATGATATGAAGCTTGAGAGCTTAAACAGAGGACAAAAATAAAAAATGGCTGTTAATTATTAGTATTAGTAAGGTGTTATGTAAAGGTGCCAGCTGTAAGGTGAAACCCTGCCAAAACAGTAGGCAAGAAATTGGAAGGATCACATTGGTGTGAGCGACACAAATAAATCAATCTTACTATTTAAAATAGTGTTTATTTATTCTGGTGCCCCTGGTAAACCACTGTCCTAGACATTTTGTTTATTTCTGGTCTGCTGATGTTTATTCAAAGCTGATTATTTAATAATTATGTAAAAAAAAAAAAAAAAAAAAACAATGACTATAATGTGCAAGGCGAGGGAGAGCTAACACTTAATACACCCTTCTGTTTGCTTTTTAAATAAAATATGAACCAATTAAAGCATCAACATTTTTTTTATGATGTTTACAAAACATCTGCTCTACATGGTAATACAGTACACTAACCCTTAACGGAGCACCATGTGTATTCAAAATATGGTCACCTGCCATAACTAACTACTAGTCAGCTGTATATACTATGATATTGTGGCTTTAACTTTAAATACTAATCGTCTATAAACTATTGTAAATGTTCATTTAAAAAGTTATAAATGAATATGGTACCGTTGCGTTTGTTGAAATAGCCGGCTTTCACTTGCATCAGATTTCTCAGCCTCAGTGCAATTGCAAAATGTTTCCGACTGAAACACACACAGCAAACATAGTTCCGGATGACCCGGACTAGAACAAATGCTCGGAATTAATAAATAAAAAATAAAAAATTGGAAACAATACAAGTTTAAAAACTAACTACGTCTAATATATAAAACATAATATATATATATATATATACGTATATATATGCCACACTTCTGATAGATACTGACCATTTGGCCCTGGTAGAACTCGCTCAAATCCTTACGTTTGCCCATTTTTCCTGCTTCTAACAAATCAACTTATATATATATATATATATATATATATATATATATATATATATATATATATATATATATATATATATATATATAACATATATAACATATAACATATATATATGTTATTTATTTCTATATTTTAGAAATAATGTTATGTTATTTATTTCTATATTTTCTTTTTACATTTATTTATTTATTTCCATCACTTCCCCGCCCGCAATCAGTCACGTGATCGAGCGCACCCCTTTCCCACAGATTCATCTTACGTCAATGGTCACATGTTTGTAGCAGATGTTTCATTTTAGAACGTTTTTTAAAATATATATTTATTTAAGATATTTTAAACTTATCATTGCAGATACATATTAATAAATTACATATTTATAAAATATTTTTTATGCCTCGTAGCTTCAACATGAGTTGTGACGTCACTACTAAGAAGCCAGATCCCGGAAATAGGAAGCCAAAATACGGGTGGGAATACAAAAACACACATCGCATATCTTCGGGCTGGTGCAGTCCTAACGGCTCGCATTTTGTGCTGTTTAACGCGAAAGGTCGTGTTTTAGATGTGCATGTAAATTTGCACGGATCTTCTAGTTTCATCTCTTTTTTTGTGTATACGTAAAGAGTTATTGCGTTTGGATTAGTCTTTTTCTTCTTTTTTTCCACCACCAAAATAGAACTGGTAAATTCTCAACATCCCATTAGAAATGTAAAAGGCTCTCCAGTGCATAATTCCTACTCGCAAATTTCGCATTTCGATTGCGTTGTCTACTCCAACATGCGATAGTGACGTAATTTCAACATGGCGGCGCACGTAGTAAAAAGTGAGCCCAAAGATATAACAGCGTGATGTGAGGTTTTTTTAAGCAGTATTTTAAATTCGTGTTATTTGAAATTAATTGATACTTTTGATAATTGGAATATACATTCGTTTTTTAAAGATTTGATCCGTTCCGATTTGCGGCGCTGTTGACAGTAAAAAGTCTAAAAAAAAAAGGACACTAACCTAAAAACTCCATAGTTTTGTTATTATTATTATTTAATAATGTAGACATGTTAATGTGACTTCAGTTATTTCTTCTTCTGCTTCTTCTTTTTCTTTTGGCTTCTCCCATCATAGATTCGGAATATTCCACGATAAACTAAAAACCGACTGCTAATTCACAGAATTTCCAACAGATGGAGACAAAATCCAATCCTCTTGCAGTACAGCTTTAGTTAACATTTCATACAGCACTGCATCATGAACTCATTGGTGGACTATGATTGCGACAGTGAGGACAGTTTAGAAGCAGAAGAGACCATTTTTGAGTCTAAAGAAACTATACAAAGCGTTGCATCACACCTAAAGAGGCCACGTGTCCATGACCACAAGTTAAAATCAGATGAGTATAAAACCCCATCAGGTTCAGAGCAGCTAAAGACAGCATGTCCTGCCTTGTCCCAAGCTTCTGCTTCTTTAAAAAGATCTCAGCCCACTCCGGGTGGACTGAGACCGTACGTTTCAAAGAGACAGAGAATGATCACCAGTCAGCCCAAGTCAGCACCAGTGCTACAAACAGAAAACTCACCTGAACTTCCAACTACAAACCTGCGTCTTCTCTCAGAGGTCTCGGACAGAGTGCAGCCATTCCTGGGCACAAAGGTGGTGCAAGGCAAGCTGCCAAAACGTGTCCAGCATCAGCTTCATGGTCATCACGGCCCGGTTAACACGGTGCAGTGGTGCCCAGTGCCACATCTTAGCCACCTGCTGCTCTCAGCCTCCATGGACAAGACCTTTAAGGTGAGAGCGTATATCACTAATAAGGCTTTCGATTTCATGCTTCTGTAAATCAAATAATCTCTGTATACACTTTGATATTTATATTTTTCTCTATCTGGCTTCCATGATAATACATTTTCCTGCCAGTTTACCAGACAGTAGATGAAAACTGATGTTCTGCCATCATTATGCCATTGATCAGAGAAATAATACTGGATTGTTCGATGTATGCTTTTTTACCCCATGCTGTGCTCAAGTATGAATATATGTATGAAGAAAGTACTTTATTTATCTAAGTTTACATGCGATCACCCTCAAAATTGTCCGCTTGCACGATACAGCACTCCCAGCATTCTTGACCTGACACTTCTTGAATAGATAGATAGATAGATAGATAGATAGATAGATAGATAGATAGATAGATAGATAGATAGATAGATAGATAGATAGATAGATAGATAGTTAGTTAGTTAGTGTGTCAGTGTGTCAAACACCTTTTTCGATTCGTGCCGGATCTCTAGAGTGGTGCAAAAACAGGGACCAACTGTGATTGTTGGAGTTCAGACTGGTTTCCTCAGCAGACAGACAACTACTAATACATTTATGTGGAAGACCTCAGTCCACCCTGTTTATTTATAAATGAGGCTCCTGGAGTCTGTGTGTTGCTGGATGAATCTCTTGCTTTTTAGGGGGATTATGATTAATATTCATCACAGATCCAGGATGTACAGCATCAGGGCTGTTTCTAGCATTTATTGCATCCTATGTGATATTCCTATTGTCATATTTGAGCGTATGATACTCTCTAGGAAAGCTTTAAAAAAGTGGACACGCCTTGACTTGATTGTTGCGAAATTGTGAATTATGCTATTATAGGAAACATCCCTGGAAACATCCCTGTTTATGCTCATCATGGTCAGGCCATTGAAACGTTGCTGCCACTCTCTCCATCCCTATTTCTCTTCCTAATAGCACTATCACCTGAGAAAATACTCAGATAATCACAATTGAACCGAATACATCAAACTAAGTAGTAGCAGTAATAATAATAGTAGTAGTAATAATAATAATAATAATAATAATAATAATAATAATAATAATAATAATAATAATCTTCCTAGGCCACTTGTTTTCCAATACGGCATTCGCGACCTCCACTAGGGGTCGCCAAAGTTTTTCAAAGCGGTCGCCAAGCACACTCGATTTGTGAACTTATTATATTTTTGAAAGCACAATAAATAATTATTGTTGTGTAAAGAGTTGTTATAACTGATGTTTGTTTTTAGTTTTTAGAATACAAAACAAAAAAAACAATCATAGATTAATTTTTTGATTAAATGATATTCATCGATTTTAATTTGCTCCTTTTGTTTGGTCATCAGTGAAATAGCATAGCCTGAAAAGTAAAGTCTGTCCTTGTGAACCCTTGCATGTTGTTTCATGTTTTTAAGGCAATAAGTGAAATGGATAGGTTTGTTTGACATTTACATTAACAGATCAAAATGTTAATGCTTCTGTCATTTGCATTTATTATAAATATATATATAAATGACTGTCACATGAAATGAAATGTTTGCTAATGTGTTTGAATTTGAGAAGGCAATGTGGGTCCTTAAAAATGTTCAATGTTAAAATAGGGGTCTCCTGGGGGAAAAAAAAAAAAAAGGGTTGGGAATCACCACCCTAGGCAACCACCTAGTTTGCCTATGCCTGGAAACGGTGCTGTACCGCATCCTTTTTCTTCTACACCTGCCCTTTGTTTTCCTGATTCCAACTAGAAATATTCAAAACCATATTTTTCAGGTCACACAGGAGCATTAGCATTACTCCCACTGCACAGCTGGCTGAGAATAAGCTGAGCAGATGGTGTGATTTATGTGCTAGGCGCTAGCAGGGTGCGGGTTCATTTGCAGTCCAGGCGACTCGTCCAATTTCTTCTCCTTCCTGATTTCGTCTTTGAGCTCTAATAATTAGTTGATGCAGTCTGATCTAGTCCTGAACGAATGATCCCACGTTCCCCTATTAATGAATCGAACACTGTGCATGCCATACGTGATATATTTGCCACTGAAGGTCAATGCTTCTGCGATGCACTTTTAATCATTTGTTTCGAGAAGCCGTAATGAGAAATGATGGAGCCAAATTCTTTTTAACAAGGTGGAGTAACCATGGGGAATAAGAATCCTTCATAATCGAGCACAAATACTTTCAACTACCATTAGAAGAACCCATGTAGGAGAGTAGAAACCCATGAAAGAACCATAGAAAGAGAACATTAGGTACAAGAGAACTGATTTTGGATTCTGCAGATACTTTATATTAGCCACTGAAGGGCAGTGTTCTTCCAGGACACATTTACAGTGTGGACGATGAAGCTGATGTAAGAAATGAGCTTTATGTTTCCAAACAGACCAGCACTTTGACTAAACAAATCCCTGATTGGGCACTCAAGCTGTCAATCAATCAATTCCAAAAGATACATAAGCATCAGAGTGCTTATTATGCGAGCATCATTTTTGTTTATGTCTCCGAATCCATCCATCGTTTGTTCCTGTCGTATTTGATTTGTTCGAGATTCGGCACACTCTCTCGCTGTGCTGTGAAGCTTTCAGTGATGAAATCAGGGAAGGGATTAAAGCAGTCTCTTGGGGAGCTTTCGAAACTGCATTCTTGCTTGTTAAGTGAGCTCACATCATTAGGATAGGCTTCTGAATCAGACAGCACGGCCTCGCGGGTACGCGCCCTGCAAACGACAGGCAGAAGTAAATGAGCCCACACTTCACTAGATGTTGGCTCTCAAGTATGGTGGCTTTTGTTTATTTCACATTTAAATGCAGAGAAATTGTCAGGTTTTTATTTATTTATTTATTTATTTATTTATTTATTTATTTTTTATTGAGAGTTTAGGTGTGCCCTGTGCATGCTTTCTTTTCTTTATCCACAAATACGAGATATGAATATAAAGTGATTAGAAACTGAAATTTGGCTGCTATGTATTGTATTTTGTTATATAGTATATAATAGTATGGATTTTCCCCATTAAGTCACACATTCCCTTATAGGTTATATGGCCAAAGGTTTTCTTGGACAACTCACATTCATTTCCTCCTTCAACACTCCATTCCAAATTTCTGCATTTAGTCACATTTTTTTTTTTTATAAGCTCTACTATTGGAAGGGCTATCATTAGGTTTAGAGGTCGATAGTGGATTTTACTGATAGCTAGATTGGAACATACTTCCCGATAATCAACATTTTTAAAATGCATACTGGATTAAAAAAGAAATAAAAAAACGCTCCATGTTAAAAAGTACTGAACTTTATTACAAAAAAATACCTAATCCTAATAAAAATGTGATAAATGAAATATATTAATCATATAAAAATTGAGGAAAATAAAACATGTATACAAAGTAAAACAAAATAATAATAGCTGGAGCATGGAGTAACTGTTCCTTTGACAAATGAATCGAAAGGGTTTGCTTCAATAGTCCATCTTTTTACCTCCAACTAATAACAATTTGATAATTCTTGCCTAGCTAGCTGCTCTTCACCTTCACTAAAGCTACTCATAAGGGAGGCCAAAGGCAAAGACTTACTGCACTTCTTTTGAAATATACAAACCGTTTTTTGATTGATACTAATGCTACCATCACAGTGCATCTGAGGAGCACAAAGGAACATAGCTATCAGCCCTCTCTGCATAGATTGGGTTAATTTCGCTCTATTGGCCAAAGGAAGAGAATAAATCCTTTATTTACCCAGAGACAGATTTGGGCATCAGAATCAGGAAATGATGCAAACCTGACTATATCAGTGTGGTTAAAATAACCATTTGACCAATAGGGACTTGATCAATATGCACGTGTCTCATTTTTATGTAGAATTATGAAAGTGTATGAATTCTCACTTTGACAGTTTCGGCTTAATCTTATATTAAAGTTTGTTAGACATTGGTTTATGAATTATGAGTTAAGCATCTGTAAAAGGAATGAATGTGAATTCTGTCTGGGAGCAAAATGAAACATGGTGGATTCAATATGGTTCAAATTTTCTGATTTACTGTCAATGAAAAACTATTGACAGGAGAAAAAACACCTCTATGCTGCTGTAATTGAAATTGTATTAGCTCTTAATGAGACCACTGCCAATGACCGAACAGTTCGGGATCAGTAACCTGAATGCCTTCGCTCTTGTACTGCTATATAATGAATGTTTCACAGCTGTAGCTCTGCAACCTACAGTCTTCTCTAAATGTATTGGTACAGAAAGGCCAGTTTCTTAGTTTTGTATTACCCTAGAACATGTGAAAAGCAGCGTAGATGCTAGTTGTCTAAAATTGGGTGAAAGAAGAACCATAAGAAAAGATAATGCAATGACAGAAGTCAGAGGATACAGAAAGGCTTAGACAAATATGCACAAATATGGCACTACAAATTCATTAAATTGGTGGAGGAACTTGAAGTTTATGTAAATGTGTACATACTATATCTATTATCACTATATCAAAAAAGCAGATGAATTTTCACCAAAGACAAATAATATTTTTGGACTAAATGTCCTGAGGTAAAATTTAAAATGTATTTATCTCTCTATTATATTGTAGCATGCTGAACAATGCTGTTAGCTATAATGTCTCTGTGGTCGAAGGTTTGGGATGGTGCAGGAAGTGGGCGGTGCCTTCAGACTTACTCCACCCACTGCGGGGCAGTTCGAAGTGCACATTGGTTGCCATGTGGACGACGCCTCCTTTGTGGTTCCTTTGACAACACGGCCTCTGTAACAGATTTGGAGACGGGTAAGTAATTTCAACCATCTCCATCCATGCATCCACGCTCTTGGAGCTGACGTTTTGACATTTCGGCTGATCCGTCCACATAGGAGCTTTTATCAATTGCACCACTCGCTGCTGTTGAAGATGTTCTCCACGTGGACATCTTAAAAAACACTTAAAATTAGATTAGAAACTGTGAAGATGTATTTGGACTACAATTGCACTCAAGTGTCCAGCAGTGAACAGTTGGCAACCTCGACGATGATTGAACTATAATGAATGACTATCCGGTGTTCAGGATGAGGATGTGTTACTCTCAGGGTTTCTCGCGTCAGGGAGTTACACACAGATAAATTTATGAATTTAGATTTTTATATACATTTATTTGTGTAATGTCAAGTTGTGACAATATCCATTGTTATAATATGCTGTAGAAATTAAATAAAATAGAATTTTCTTGAGTCTTGCCAATATAATTTGCTCCTCAATGCTATGCAGAGAATATCATGGGGACATGGTAGCTCTGGTAAATTAAAGCTCTGGGTTACTGATCTGCAGGTCAGGGGTTCAAGCCCTGGTATTGTCAAGTTGCCACTCTTAGGGTCCTTGAGCAAGGCCTCTGTGCTCCCTGCACTCTGACCCCAGTTTCCTACATCGTTGGGATATGCGAAGAAATTATTTCCCTATGGGAGCAATCATGTATTTTAAATAAATAAAAACATGGCCATTTTTCAGGGCTTTTTCTTTTTATATTATTATTATTAAGCAAAGAACCTCAAACTATACTGTATACTTTATAATCTTTTGCAGTTGCATTCTTTTTTGTTTGCTTAGTTGGAGTCCTGAACTGTAGAATCTGAAAATCTGAAATCTGTGGAAAATTAATTAAAGCAATTAATAATAATAACAATAACAATAATAATAATAATAATAATAATAATAATAATAATAATAATAATAATAACAATCTTTATTTTATATAGCGCCATAAATGTTGCATCTCAAAGCACTTTCCAAGCAAAAAATTAGTGAATAAAATAAAAAATGAAAAAAAAAATAAGTAAATAAAATAAAGATACAAAGATACATCACAAAAACAAAACAAAATCACCTGAAAGCTTTCCTGAAAATTTTTGTTTTAAGTGCAGATTTAAAAACACTAAAAGATTCAGCCTGTGACAAGAAATATGTGTTTAATCCATTTAATCTTGAAGTGCATGGTGTCAGAATAAAAAAATTGGTTTCTAGTTATTTTTTTCCAGTGCTGCACATTTTATTTTCTGTTTTTAGGTCAGGTGGTTACCAGGGCGGACAACACATTCAAGGTCAGCTGTCTTGCCTTTCAGCCCTCAGATCCTGCTCTCTTTCTGTGTGGGGGATTCAGTTCTGATGTCAAGGCGTGGGATTCGAGGACCTGCAAGGCAAGTTTGATTTCTAAAATTTGATTGATGAATTTTGAGTAGTGTTTGGTCTAAGAAATCGATTTAATAGCTACATACTGTGTTTGTATGTCTGTTCTGTAGACCAAATTACAGGTAAAAGCCGCTTTTTATTGTTGCCTTTTTTTATTGGCAAATTAGAAAATCCGCTATTGCAGCCAGGCTGATAACCTGAGGGTCCGGACGCTGCTCTTATGGACTTCATTCTAATAAATCTTTAGATTGTCTTTTATTTGGTTTATTCTATGAGTTTTTAACTTTTCCACCTCTTTGCATCTATCTATCTATCTATCTATCTATCTATCTATCTATCTATCTATCTATCTATCTATCTATCTATCTATCTATCCATCTATCCATCTATCCATCTATCCATCCATCCATCCATCCATCCATCCATCCATCCATCCATTCATTGACATAACATCTATCTATCTTTCAACATAACGTCTGTCTGTCTGTCTGTCTGTCTGTCTGTCTGTCTGTCTGTCTGTCTGTCTGTCTGTCTGTCTGTCTGTCTGTCTGTCTATCTATCTATCTATCTATCTATCTATCTATCTATCTATCTATCTATCTATCAACATAATGTCCATCCATCCATCCATCCATCCATCCATCCATCCATCCATCCATCTAATAATTTATCTGCCTAACACCCACCCACCCAACCATCAATTAAAATAAACTGTAATCGATTTTCCAGATGGTCAGATTGTACAAGGCTGGAATTCAGCAGACATTAGACATCCTATTCCTGGGTGAAGGGAAAGAGTTTGTGACCAGCAGTGATGTTGTCAGTCGAGACTCTGCAGATCGCACACTTATCGCCTGGGACTTTGGGACTACTGCCAAAATCTCCAACCAGATATACCACGTAAGAAATACTACATTATACAAACACGTATACTAGTACATAAATTTTCCCAGCCTCAGAAACAACTTCCGGTTGACACAAAGTAAAACGGATAACGCGTTCACCGACTTTGTTCTTTAATGAGGAAAAAGAAACAATAACTCACGAATAATTAACTCTTCAACACCAAATTCTTGCTTGCATCTACACTAGATCATGTTTATGTGCACTCCTGCCCTATTCGCAACAGCACAACCTCTGCAAGCATTTGAGTCTCTCGTTCCTCCCACAGGGTCAATTTTGTCCTCGACTGGCGTATGTTAAGTCTGCCTCAAACCCTGAAGCCTAAACTGCTCCTTAGTTTTAAAACTCCCACCTCTGTTATCACCCTGTAAAACATATTTGGAAGCCCAGAAATTAGACTAAACTACATGGACAAAAGTTTGTGGACACCTGAGCATAAAATTCGTATGGGTTTTTTTAACATCTAATTCTATATTTAGTCCTGTTTGCTGTTAAAATAACCTCCACTCTCCTGGGAAGATAATTCAGTAGATTTTGGAGTGTGCTTGTGGAGATTTCAAGAGTGTTACTCAAGTCAGTTACTGGTTTAGATGAGATGAGGAGGTCTGGGATGCAGTTAGTGTTCCAATTCATCCCAAAGGTGTTCAATTAAGGTCAGAGCTCTACAGTAGGAGATCTTCCACTCCATCTCATTTGAAGCATATCTTCATTAAGCATATTATGGAGTTTATTTGTGTGATTAATACTAGCGAAAAAAAACCATTCTATAAAATTGTGTGCCTTTTTGGTAACAATTGGGATAGAACCACATAAAGCTGTGTCCCAATACTTTTGCAAGCTCAAAAATGACCATCTGCTCCAAGTGAAAGTACTACTTTAAAAAAGTAGAAGTACCCAACAAAAAACCACTCAATTACAGTACCATGAGTTAATGTAATTCGTTTCTTTCCACCTCTGCTTATGGCGCAGGAGAGATACACCTGTCCCAGTCTGGCCATGCACCCTCAGGAGGACTCGTTTGTTGCTCAGACCAACGGGAATTACATCGCACTCTTCTCAGCGCAGAAGCCATACCGGATGAACAAGAGGAAGAGATATGAAGGGCACAAGGTTAATAAGTTCTGCACTCACATCAGACCCAAGCCCCATTTAATCAACACCTCATTTCTCGCTCAACAGCCCATAAAAGAACATCAGATTTGTGGTATAGGTTATGTCTGGATCGTTTTTTCAGCCATTTTTGTTTATGTTCCAGGTGGAAGGTTATGCCGTGCAATGCCAGTGGTCTTCAGATGGGACCATACTTACAACAGGGAGTTCCACAGGCTCGGTGCATTTCTACGAGTTTCAGAGTGCACGCTGCTTGCTCACACTCCAGGCTCATCAGCAGGCTTGTGTATGTGCATCGTATCATCCTGTAATACCTGCTGTGGTTGCCACATGTGACTGGGGAGGGGAGATCAAGATATGGAACCAACAACCTTAAAGGCTTCCCTTCTGCTGTAGAAATGATTGCCAAGATGCTGTGTTTATAGCAGAAATTTCTATATTCTGATCTAATGTGAAATTTTAATTGTCATATAAATGTTGTGTAAGATATGTATATTAACATGCACAGATTTTTCCCAGTGTAGTGTCTTAATGGTAAAAGTAAAAAATGAAAAATTCCTGCAAAGGCTCCAAAAATGCACTGATTTACATTATCTGAAAGAAAAAAAGTCATAATTCTCTGAAATGTTTTATTATTTTTTTTTTTAAAGTGGTTTCGAGTTTTTTTCTTTCTCATAATGATATTTAAAAAACTTATACTTATAAAACTATATTAAATATGTACCAGTTATTAAGACTATAGAAATCCTGGCAAATGGTGCTTTATATATTTGCTTTAAAACAGTAAATATATTATATTACATAAAACCTTTATTGAGTTGGATTTGTGAACACTGTCAGATAAACATATTGTCTACATAGTAAAGATGTCATATGTAAATATGTACAATATTTCTACATGGTAATAATTTTTATATTTAAGACCAAATTTGCTGTAAAGGGGTGGCGGTCAGTTTGGCCACTTTGGAGCTCAATTATGCTCTGGATAAGACCGGATGAAATGGCAGTGTGTTAATTATTATTATTATTTTATTTTTTTTTTTTTTACTGATGAGGACCAAAAAATACCACAAGAAAGACATGAAAGATTAAACACCAATAAAATGGTGTGTCCTGTTAAACCATTTTGCAGGTTTAACAAGGAACCATAGTCAAGCATGTTGAAAGGACTCTATATTAAAAGTACCCCCCCCCTTTTTTTTTATTTTTTTATTTTTTTAAGTTTTTTTTTTAAAAGCATACATTTGTCTAAAAGAGTACAGATGTGTTTGATTAATTGTCGATAGCTAATTATAGATAGTAAAGACAATAGGTTTGGCAAATACAATGTTTTTTATCATCATATTGTCCTTTAAATCAGGTGCATCTACACTTGCATTATCCCCACTCAGAATTTGTGCACTTGCAAGATAAAAACTGAGCATTAAACCAAAGCTAGATTGTAATCTGTGTTTATTTATTGAACAAACACAAAAAGTGTCAAACCATGCATCAAGCAAACAACTGATGAATCTGAGGTAGAACAGGAACAGGAAAATTGAGCAGGTGAGCAAAACTGTTTAGCATTAACAAGAGAATATGTTTGTTTCATACGGACTAAAGACAAATTATGTCAAATCCAACAACAACAACAACAAAAAAACAACACACAATTGCCAGTTTATTAGGTACTTATACCTGCACTTACTGGTTATTTTATCTGTTTGTATTGTCTTGCATGGAAATCTATAAATGTAACATTTGAATATTATTTGATCGATTTTAATGATCAAACTCGCATCTATTTTCAGTATAGTATATTAAATAAAAGTTAAACAATGCTTGATTTGGAGTCAATCCATAGTTACATAATAAGCAGCAAACTAAAACAGTGAAAAATTTGCACATAATTAAAAAAAAAAAAAAAAAAAAACATTGATCTGATGCAGATCGTAACGTTTGTTAGGCCTACAAAAAGGTACCTTTTGGACACGTGACCATCTCCCTGTGCCTGTCTTAAAATGTATTCATCAATCTTGTACTCATCAAACATAACGATTCTAATCATCTAGTAATGAAGAAAATAATAATTACACCCTAAATGATGTTTTTAACACTGATTTTGAGGGACATGGGGTATATCTGTAGGAGAATGCTAAGGAAGGAGGAAAATAGGAAGGCCAAGGAGGAGGTTTATGGATGTGGTGAGGGAAGACATGCAGGTAGTTGGTTTGAAAGAGGCAGATGTAGAGGACAGGGGGCTGAGCACTGGAACACTCATCACATTCATAACAATGAATATACCTGCCTTGCATTATGCAGTTCCCCCATGTACAAACAGTTCTTATCTGCCATGCGACTTCTGAACGTGTGCTGTAGTATCCAGGCGTGAGCTGGAGCCTCCATGGATTGGACTTGTTTGTTCGGCATGTTCCACAGATTCCAAGTTCTGGCGAATTTTGTGTCCGAGGCGACATATTCTTTCTCCTGTTCTTCGAACAGTTCCTGAACAATTTGGTGCAATGTTGTGGATGTGTGAGGAGGAGTAACTTGCTAAAAGAGGTCATGAGGAGGTGTAACTTGGTGTGCTTGGCCATTTTTCCAGCTTTTAACACATTAACTTCTGGAACCTGCTGCCTAATATATCCCATTACTTAATAGGTGCTATAATGAGATCAACATTATTCATTGCACCTATTGGTTGTTAAATAGGATTGGCTGATGATGGTAAATGCCTTTTCAGTGAGTTGTGGTTTGGGGAAGGTCCATCTATAGTTGTGATCTTCATGTGTCCACAAACATTTTTTAATTGATTTATTTATTTGCAATAAAGATTAGTGTATTTATTCAGACGTAAAATTGGCCTATTTATATGTAGCCAAAGGTTTAGTACAACCAGTGCTCGAATTGAGTCAAGTCTTATGGGGGATCCCCAGTTGTTGTGTAATTCATATATTTTTTCTAAAATAATCTTTGGGACCCCCCTAAGACTATTTTTTATTCGTCATGGGGGTTCCTAATGCCTTATGGGGAGTCCTAAATCCCCCCCAGCCTAAATTCGAGCACTGAGTACAACTACAAGTTAGGTATTCCTAATAAACTGGCAAATACATGCACAGTATATTGAAAGTGAAAAGGGTTCAAACAAACAAACAAAATTCAATAAATGAATAAATAGAAGTAGATAAAACCTCATTCTATCTACTACTCATTCACAGTGGGTCAATCTAAATGCAGCAGGTTGAAAAATAATAATTAGCAAACAAATAAATAATTTAACAAATGCAGACATAAAGCAAAAGTCATTGCATCTAATAATTTCGGAGGAAATTTTGAGAATTTGTTTTTCACATGACACAAAAATACAGTGAATGCAGTTGCACAAATCGCATGTTGTAAACAGTCTAGTGCTTTAAAATAAGCTTTTGTTTTGGATTAATAAGACTTTTGTTCATTTTAAGAACCAGGACACAAAAATCCACACGAATCGTGTACTAGAGGCTTACTTTGTAAATACCTTAATGGATAAAGGCATTTTGAGGACATTCCATGCAAATATTCCAAGACACGCTTTTAAAGCAGAGGACTTTAACCTAGCTAATGCCCTTTCTCACGTTGCTCTACAATTTCATAATCAGTTAGGCAGAATTTTGTAACTTTTTCAACTAAATGATTGCTTGGCATATGTGTGCTAGTAGCTTTAATTACAGAAAATATGTCTGCAATCATTGCAAATCCATGTCAAGGCTAGTGCAAGTGTACACTACCAGTCAAAAGTTTGGGCACACCTTCTTATTCAATAGTTTTTCTTAATTTTTTACATTTTTAGTATTGTTTATTAATACTGAACACATTGTAATTATGACACATATGAAATAATCAATAAATGTGGCAAATAACCCAGATTATGTTTTATTTTTTCGATTCTTTAAAGAAACCACTTTTTGCATTAATGAGTGCTTTGCACATTCTTGACATTCCCATAGTCAGCCTCATGAGTTATGGAACCTGGAATGGTTTTCCAACAAGAAGTTCCCACAGGTGTTGAGTACTTGTTGACTGCTTTTCCTTCCTTGGTTTTCCTTACCTGGGTCGGTCCTCATAAGAGCCTTTTTTCATCATATTATTTCGTGGTTTGGAAGACTACACTTGGGGGGACATTTAAGTTTTTATTTTTTCCATAATATGGCTTATACATGCAGTTGTAGTAGCACTAATAGAGCTATTGTCCCTGTACTCACCCTTTTCTCTGCACAAGACAACTAATGGTCTAAAGCAGATTAAGATTAAATGACACATCACAAATTGACACTTGACAATGCACACCTGTGAGTCGAAAACCATTCCAGGTGACTACCTTGTAAATCTGATAAGAGAATGTCATTAGTTTGCCAAGCTGTCTTCAAAGCTAAATGTAGCTACTTTGGATAAAATATATTCAATATATTTAACAATATATAGTTGTTTAATACTGTTTACGACCTAATTCTATTTGTGTTCTTTCATAGTTTGGATGTCTTAAATAAAAGAAAGAGAAGGAAAACCACTGACGGAGAAGGTGTATCCAATGTTTTGAGAGGTACTGTATATATAAAACCTATTCTGGTATTATACAGAATGATTAAGGTACTTCAAATGTTAATGCTCTAATTAACACCTCCCTTAGTCCTTCTAACACTTTTACAGCCACTGACTTACCACACCATAAAGTTTTTCTTGTTCAGAATGTAGCCAGGTGAGTCAGTGAGCCAGGTGAGTTGTTAAACTATTAGATAAATGACTCAGTTAAGCAGTGTCCCATACAGTTGAGCTTTGGTGAGACTGTCCTTTCGACTAAGTCCTGTGCTTGTGAATTTTTGGTGCTGTGGAGAAGTCTTCCTATGTGGCCCTGGACTTTGAAGCTGGTAGTGCCGTGCACTGGAAGCATCCAGTGGAGACTGGTGTAATGTTTCGGCTGAGCTCCTCCGGCTTACCTCTACATATTCGTTGCTCACAGTGCTCTCGTTGTCTTTTGGGATTCCAGCAAGGAAAAGGGTGCTCTTATGCTCTTGGAGGCTGTTGTTTGACTGATTCATTGGCCCCTTTTCAGTCTTACACAAGCCAAGACTGTGCTTGGGGCTTGGTGCCAAGCTGGAGCCAGGTGAAGTGGAGAAGCAGGAATCTGGCAACGCTGTGTGGAAAGCGTCGTCTCCTTTCCGCACAGTGCTGTACAGGGGACCTAATTTGGTCTGAGAAGGGCCCATTGCAAAGTGCTGCTCAGAGAAGCTGTAAGGAGAAACACGGCCAGGACTGCGATATGAAAAGCTGTTGATGTCCTCCACACTCAGATGCCTCCAGCGGCTTAGTAGGTCCTCCTCGGGAATACGGATGCTACCGCAGCTCTCTTTTGGCACTCCTGGGGAGCCGGTGCTGTGAGAGGAACTAAGCCGCGTTGAGCGATATGGCTCGCTGTAGCAAGACGGTGTACGCATATAGACTGGAGAGTTACCCTTTTGTGGACTGGAGGTCATATGTTGGAAGCTGTGCGACTTAGGAAACCTGGGGCTTTCCTTGTCATATGACAACGTGCTCTTGCACTCATAATCGCCATCCCACCAGTCCAAGTATAGAGCCAGGTGAGAAGAGGAAAGGGTGCTGCTGGGAGCAAGGCCCTTCTCATCTGAAGCCACACTAAAGCTAGAGTAGGAGCCTGACGTTGGCGTGGAGCCTGCTGCAAATTCGTGTAGAGCCACATCATTAGGAGAGTACTGAGAGTGAAAGTTGTAATCCTCCAAGTGTCTCTCTGTGGAAATCCTCGGTTCGAGAACGCTACCTTGGAGGTCCACGCTCTTCCGACGCCCCTGCCAGCGATCCTGTCGCCCCTCATCCGTGGGACAATACAGTGCCGTGTCACTGCAGTACAGGTCAGAAGATTTATATACACCATGGTGTTGGAGAGTATCTACACTGTTCATTGCGCTTTTTGAAATAAATTCTGGGTCTTGAGGCAGTGGGCTTGGTGAGCGAGTGACTGGGCAGCTACTACCTGGCTCAGGCTTCTCCAGTACTTTGGCGATGACTGTTGACGCAGCATTAGAGTATGGTGATTGGCGCAGGGCCTTGCCTCTCCCGTGCCCATGATCTTTTATTTGAGAACTTGCATTTTCTTGGAAGTCATTGAGGAGCTGAAAGAGAAGCACCAAGATTGTTAGGGGGGCAAGTGGAATTAGAAAGTAATCAGGTAGGACCCATGACAATCAGATATGTTATGCATGTAACACACAGGGAACTTTTTATATTGTAATTAGGAATTATAACTGTTAACTGCCATAAATATTTTATTTTAAATAAAACATGTATTATTATGTTATTATGATTAATGAGGATTAATAGGGACAAAAGTATTGACACCTTTTTTTTCAACTATTTGTTCTTCTTGCCCAAACTTTGACCACAAATTTTTCCTTTACTTGAACTAGGACATCCCAAAAAAAACCAACTCTCAACAGAGTTGTAGTCTGTATCTTCTTTTACCTATCAGTTGTAACCTAGCGTTCCACTGTAGATTCAAAGCTCTTTTGTACGTCGCTCTGGACCCTACCCCCTACAGTACATCAATGCCTGACTTTACTAACCCCCTTGTAGCTTAATAAGCACGAACCTTCACAAGCGAATTCTGAAATCTATTGGAACATACTTTCAGAAGAGTGGAGAATATTATAACAGCAAATGTGAATTAGATGTTCACCAATCTTATGGTCAGGTGTCCACCAACTTCATATAGTGTTTTTGAAGATATGCTTTTAACGGTTTTTGGTTTTGCTCTTTTCTCACTCAAATGCGAGCTTAAATGCTGAAATGTGTGAGTGAAACCCAGTCTCCAGACACTACCCTTTTTTGTCTGTTTATCTCTTTAATATAAAATGAAATGTTCTTATTAATAGTGTCTCTATGAATATACGAGGCGGTATCAAATGTTTAAAGACTATTTTTAAAACACGCCGGCAGATGGCAGCACAAGGGTGCACACACATTCACAGGGAGCACCGACCTTCATAAGTTAGTGTGCCAAAAGACATCATTCTGTGATTATCAGAAGCTGGACAATTGGTACTATTCTGACCATGTGCGTTACCACGTCTTCTATTCTGAACACGTGTGCACCCCGTCACCGAGCTCTAAACACATGGGAGTTTTACGCAGGAAACAACACAATCTCACTTTTGCACCCACCCCACTTGCCAGATTTGGCTCCTGAGGACTTCAGATGAATATCCAGTTCAAAGGTTGGCGTTTTGGAACCACTGTTGAGATCCAGCGTGAATAGCAGAAGGTGCTTGACACACTTCAAAAAGAAGAGTTCCAGGACACATTCCAGAAGTGGCAGGAACACAGGGAGCACTGTATTGCTGTGCAAGGGAACTATTTTGAAGGTGATAGTGTGTAAACACAGATAAATGCAGGTTTTTTTTGTAAACAGAGCTGGTCTCGAAACTTTTTGATACCACCTCGTATGTACAACATTCAATTCATTCGATAGAATTTTGTTTTGCGGTACTTTAAATTATGCATAAGTTCTAGCTCGGCTCACAAATCAATACAATCAAATACACTTATTGGTTTGTCAGTCCCGGTCCTATTTCCCATTTCCCTAATGACCCTTATACATTACATTGCCCCAATTTCCCCTGTGTGCTTTCAAAATCCGCTTCTCTCCATCTGTAAATTTGTTCCTTGCTATTCCTTGCTATTCTGCCAGCCTTTACACCTCTTCTTGTACTTTTAAATAAAAATAGAGCTTTGTTTTCAATACTAACAGTTTCAGAAATATATTTGGACCTGCTTTGCTTCTGGATGGACAACTCATCTTTGTTTCTGTTTCATCATCTGGCAGGTACTTTTATTTAAATGACAGCAGCATCCAGGCTTCCAGTCAAAATATAATTAGCAAATGAAGAAAAAGATAGCATTACTTTGCATAATGTTACTTTGGCTAAAAAATGTACTAAGGAAATAATTTTCTTCTAGTCTGGGCTATTATTAAAACAATTTTCCCTTCAATGAAGGAAATATATTGTCGGCAAGCCTGAAGCACAAGCATACGCTCATTAATTTCATTGATTATTATAATTGCTTTGCCTTAAAGTACCCTGAAAGAAGGAAAAAGATATTTCTGGCCACAATGCAAGTCAGTTTGACCTGGAAGTCATATAGTGTTATTGTGTCTAGTACTGTATAGTGGGTTTTGGTGAAACATAGAGCATGAATTACCTTGGACTGCTTTGGTGCTCTGTGATGGGATTTTCCACACTGCAGGAGCTGAGCTACACTGTTGCAGTCCTTCTTGTACAGGTCCTGTGGGAAAACGGTTCGTCAGTACAGTGTCCTAGCAACGGCACTTTCTCGGAATATTCAATATAAGCTTAATTCTGGGTTTATAAAATATGCAGTTCTGACTAGTCACGGCGCATGGTAATGTCGGACACCTATTTATTTTAATTTGCTCTTCCTTAACATTTGGACTGAAATCCCAATCCCAAGATTTTCCCCAATACACTCTTATGAAGTGGGGATTTTTTTTATACATTTGCACCCATATATCCGTATTACTTTCACACAGAGAATGACAAGTCATTCTGCGTACAAAAGGTTGTGTAACTTTGTGTAAGAATAATGAGGATAAAAAAAATCTGAAAAGTTGTATGCTGTTTGTGCTTTATCTAGTATGACTAGCCAGACTAGCTTTTTCAACATATTAGCAATCATGCTAGGAATGATGGCTACTGTATAATCACCTAAAAATTGTGTGTTAAGATAATAGAATCTCGAATGAACAAGGTAGATGAAGTTTTCCACATGCTGCATCTAATTTGTTACAATTAAATAATTCGAATGAAATTTCCATTTACATATACATTCTGCAGTACTGTACAGTTGTGAAAAGCATTCCACTACATGAAATACTCTGTATGAATATGTATGTGACATAAATACATGTATATTTGATTTGACCCCACCTACTTAGATATGCCTCTAAGTAATGCCTGATCAAAATGGCATTAAAATGGTAAATGGCATGAGGAAGTGATGGCCATGACCTAGTGAGCCATCCCTGGAATGCATCTGCAAAGTCTTTCAATCTGTAATGAGTCATTGTTCATCATAAGAAGTCTTTAGTTTATAGTTTGAGCTTGCAACCCCTTCATCCTCTCTTGCTCCATTTTTCCCTCGATTCTCTCATTATTTCTTGTTTGTCCTTTGCAAGATGCACCATTCTGTTCATTTTGCTTGCCTGATTGAATAAGTGAACGCACCTGCTTCTCAGCATCTCATCAGCCTTTAGCACTTAAAACCCCTCAATTCCATGTGCTCCAGGTTTAATCTTCATCCTGCCTGCTTGCTTCATCTCCCTCAGCACTCTAAAGCCACTCCCTCAAACACCAAGCCATGCTTTGTTCACTGTCACACTGTATATCTTGAAGAACATTATTTTCCAAGGGCAACACCTGATAGTCAGTGAAAATGAAAATCCTTAGATTTGAACAGGTAGAATTAGGTGTGGACTTGCTAGGTTATAATGAAAACCTGCACCCACACTGGCCCTTTGTGGAAACAATTTTTATACTCCTGCCCTAGTCACTGTCACTGGTCACAACATTTGCTGAGATGATACATCTCGGACAATGGTATTTGCTGTTTAGTTGTTGTCATTTATTATCTACAATTTGACTAGCAAGTGTGACAGAGTTGACAGGAAGGCTAGCATTCTCAATGCATCTAGCACTTTGCATTATTTTTGTAGCATGAGTACCAAGTGTTTAGTCAAACTACCAGAAGTGATACATACACACACCTGTTCAAGGTTGGCACAAGAACCGGCTGGTGTACCATGCATGAAGATTTCTCATCACTCCTTGCCATATGTATACCATTACACTATAGCCTATGCAAGACTCATTGTTTTTGTGTTGTAAATCATAAAATATTGAAATTGCTTCAAGAGTCATTAATATGATATACTCCAGTGCATTAATATGTGAAAACAGAAATAGTGAAGAGCCATGTGGCTGGACTTGATGTCAGGACTAAAATCAATATAGTCAGAGGTGAGAAAAATGTCTTCAAATGAACTGCATAGGAGAAAAGGGGTAAAGGAAGACGAAAGGAGAGACGGAGAAATAATGAACGACGATGTGAAATATTATATTATTATTATATTAATATCTAAATATTAGTATTATAGTCTTCAAATCTAGCTATCTAGGTTTTTTTTTTTTACATACCTGATTTATTCCTAAAATTCTTTAACTCATTGAGCAGATTCCTTGGCTATGACTCAAACACATTAAAAAGTCATTAAATGGAAAAATAGCATTGAAAAGTCTGAATTTGCCCCAACACACTTTTAAACAAGATAAGCTCACAAAATATTATTATAAATGGCTGCACATGGGGTCTTAACATAACACTGTAAATAGCTTTTCTGATGTCCTCATCATATTCTCTGACGCAGTGTGGAAGACCAACCCAGGTCCAATATTGTTTGTCTAAATCCTGAAACAACATAACAGCGTTTAATGTTGTTTACTTACAATTCTTAAGCTTAATTTTTACTTGATCCTTTTAAATCATATTTAGTCTATTAAATATTTTCATTTCAGCTTGAATAGAGGGCAGGAAAAATAACTGAGCAAATTATTCTCCTTCACTGACTCTTACTCTAAGGAAGGATCCTCAATCATTTTTAGGTTGCTAATTTTTTAATCATGTTCTTTCCCTTAAGCAATTCTCTGTTCTTCCAATTGGTCTGCTCTTGTTCTAATTGTAATCATGTTCTAATGCAACCTTCACCCTAAAGAGCTGGTTTGTCCAATATGTAGCATGCTCTCTAACTATTTACATGCAATAATTTGGGAATACAGGAATTCTCATGTTTTGTAAACTGTGTTAATGTACACAAAATGGATAAACGTTTGTGGACACCAGACCATGAGATTGCTGTGTGCTTTTTGAACATCCTATTGTGCATTTATTCCCCATTTGCTATTAAATTAACCTCCACCCACTCTTCTGGGAGGATGTTCCACTAGATTTTAAAGTGTGCTTATGGAGATTTTGTGCTCATTCAGCTATAAAGTAAGGTAGTGATGTAGGTTGAGGAGGCCTGGGGTGCAATTCATCCCAAAGGTGTTCAATAGGGTTGAGGTCAAAGCTCTATAGCAGACATCTCAAGATCTTCCACTACCATGCAAACCATATATTCATGGAGATGCACAGGGACATTCTCAGTCAGCTAGTTCATGTGAAGGGAAAATGTAATTCCCTCACATCCAAAGACATCCTTTAACTAGCTAACTATGGCATGCAACCCATATCCCTAATGGTAACTGTAATTTTCGTTAAATAAGAATGTTCTCTCTTTTTTAATTTTTTTTATTTGTATAGCAGCCATTTTTTAACACCAGATATTGACACGAAGCAGCCTCACAGAAATAAATAGCTTGGGAACCAATTGAAATTTTATTCACTGGAATGCATCCACAAAGCAGGACGTATCGTCAAGTGTGAAAATCTGAACTAGTAAACAAGGATCAGTCACTGTATCACATCGCACTAGACCAGCGCTCTTGTTACATCCTCGGATCTGAATCTAGAATATTAAGCCATTATGCCTCATTCCCACTGGACCCCTAAACCCCAGACATCTATCATCTGCACTTCAGCCTCTGACCTTAATTTTTCTTACGGTGCCCTCAAGACAATTATCACTATCGCATACAGTCTACCATCTGTCAATCCTCTTGGTATTTATTTAGAGCGAGTATGAGCTGCATTTCTTTTCAAAGTGTGGCTTAGGACACAGATTGGTCTAGACATATGGTAATAAAGTGAAGTGTGACCAGGAATTAATGAGTTTAAAATAAAAAAAAAGTAGCCGTTTGTTATTCCATGGTCTTTTTTTTTTTTATTATAAGAATTCAACTAATGAATGGTAAAAACTTGTAGAAGGGTTTAGTGGTCATAGGTGATTCATCCCCAGGTCAAGATCTCCAAATAACACTTCATGACTCTCTGCTCTCCCCTTCAGCCACTGCTCGTAACCTTGGGGTAACTATGGACAATGAACTGTCTTTTTTCCCACATGTCGCTGATGTTGCTCGTTCTTGTCGATTTCTTCTCTATAACATCCAAAGGATTCGACCATTTCTGTCCATACAGGCTGCCCAGGTGCTTGTTCAGTCTCTTGTCATTTCAAGACTTGACTACTGCAACTCTCTGCTGGCAGGTCTTCCCCTGAACGCTATTCGTCCACTGCAAATGATCCAAAATGCAG
This sequence comes from Silurus aristotelis, assembly GCF_946808225.1. NCBI lineage: Eukaryota > Metazoa > Chordata > Actinopteri > Siluriformes > Siluridae > Silurus > Silurus aristotelis. Next base: position 19,964,522 of record NC_139582.1, on the reverse strand, counting down.
CTGCACGACTTGTGTTCAATCAGCCCAAGATTTCCCACACCACCCCACTGCTGCGCTCCCTTCAATGGCTTCCAGTAGCTGCACGTATCAGATTCAAAACACTGATGCTTGCCTACAAGGCCAAAAATGGACCAGCACCATCTTACCTCAGTGACCTCATCACATCTTGCACTGCACCACGCTGTCTGAGATCCTCCAGCACTGCTTGACTGGTACCACCTTCTCTCAGAATGAGAGGTAAGCACACTTCAAGGCTCTTCTCTGTTCTGGCACCGAGGTGGTGGAATTAACTTCCCCTAGATGTCCGTACAGCAGAGTCCCTGATTATCTTTAAGCGACGACTGAAGACCTACCTCTTCCTGAAATACCTAAATTAGCACATTCCAAGTTTGTAGAATTCGAGTAATATTTATATTGAGTTTGTAATCTTGCGTACCAGTGTAGATTTATTCATTACTAGAGATTTAAAGCACTTTTGTACGTCGCTCTGGATAAGGGCGTCTGCTAAATGCCGCAAATGTAAATGTAAATGCTTCTTTTGACTTCATTCCTATCCAATTCAATGACCTTGTTTAGATTACTATGTGGTCTGGATTTGGGTTGCACTCCTATGAAAGTTTATTTCATGAATCATCCTATAAAATCATGTTTTGGTAGGTTAGTAATTTAAGAACTTTAAGAACAAAATCTAAAAAGCTATTAAGACATTATAGTTCGTAAGTTTGTCCTCTCAAATAAGGGATAGGACATTTTTGCATGACTTCTTTAAAGATGGTGGGTCCAATTTCACGTCACAGTGTGGACTGCGAAAATGGGGGCTTTCGGAAATGATGATGCATTTTGTAGTCATTGCCATGACGTTATAAAGAGCCGGAATGTAACAAAATGGCTGACGGAAATGACACAGATTTAAGTTTTGCTCATGTGCAGTACAGGAATGTAAACGTTTTCAGATATTTCATTGTGGATGAGCAACTTTTGTGAAGCGTTTGAAAATGAAAGTGTGTACGCAGAGCGTTTTTAGACGAAAACACCATTTTCAAAATTATCTGGATTAGTGTAGACGTAGTCTAAGAAGCACACACTTGCCATTCTTTGTTTCATTAGACAAGTCTCATAAGACATGTCAGACACTGCAGAAAGGTCCAGTAGGATGAGACCGATGACATTTTGGCTGATCTTGTGGAGTGAACCTTCTAAGAAGCACAGGAACAAGCACATGAAGCTTTATGTGTTTATGTGTAATTTTCTCTAAAACTGTTTTGAATAAAATAGTGAGACGGTTAATGAAAGACAGAATGTTTGAGAAGTTTAGAAAGAAATAAGCAAAGTCACTAGTTGCTAATTTATGAGGTGTTCATAGTCAAAATGATGCCTTTTGGGCATGTGTGGAGGAAAAACTGGAACACATGGGTTTCAAACCAACAAATCGGTAATTGTATTGAGTCCCTGGGACATATCAAGTTGTTTCGTCGTGCCTAAAAGATTTTAAAAGTTCAACATTTTTATAGTAAACAATGCATTTGCACCAGTTAATCTGTGAATTGATGAAAAAAATGACTTACATTGTCTTCTTTTAGCTTTTTAATTGTGATTTTGGCCTCCATTAAATGACTATTGAGTACGACGATCTCACGAGTGAGTGTCCTTTTCTCCTCTTCATATTGCTGTGTCTAAATAAAGGAGAGAAGAATTCATGGGAGATATGTAAAACCATTTCAGAACACTTCCAGAGAAGTGCAGAAAAGTAAAGAATGTTTTAAACTATAAAAAAAAAAAACGATGTTACGTAAGTGGATAAAATGATTTTGGGTTTCCTCCTTCACCTATTTACATTTGCATTTATCTTCTCCTGGTAATGCTTTTTATTTGAAGCAACATACAGTTGAAAAAATAGGATTCATGATTCATGATTTATGATTTATGATTTCGATTGGCTCACAAAAATGCTGAGACTGAGTTTACCTCACCTGCATTAAAGTGATAAGTAATGTTGTATTTGGAAAAATATGCTTTATTCCAGTAAGCATAAAATATCCCAGCTTCAGGTTATTCAGCTGTTACTCTGATTCCTTCAAAGCCATCATTATTATTTAGTAACCAATTTCCTTTCCTAAATAATGTTTTTTTTTTTTTTTTTTTGCTATGCTAATCACCCAATGCTGGAAAATTAGACCTGGTACGTAACGAGTATGAATATTTTACTGTACCTTATTTTTCTGGAATCAGTACTTTATTTCACTATATATAACTTATTTACTTTTACTCAAAATTTTTTACACAAAATATCTGTACTTTCTACCTCTTACATTTTCATACCAGACTCGTTACATTAGTTTAGACATGATCGACCTATTTCGCGTCATTGCGCGGATTTTTCAATCTACCACTGGTGTATCATTTCCTGACTCTCACGCACCACAGACGTAGGCTAGCTTACGAAGCTACAACAAGCAGGGCAGAAGGCAACAAAAAAGTATGGGATACATTTATTAGAAAACAACATTTAAAATGATTTAATTTCAATATATCAATAAGATGTGAGGTCCTGTGACCAGCATGACACTAAACAGGTAGTAGAAATGGCTATATACTTCTTTACTTAAACTTGAGTGAAAAAGTGAGGCATTACTTACATTTCACCATTATCTTTTAAAACATAAGTATCTGTACTTCTATTTAAGTAAATAATGTATGAACTTTTGACATTTCTGCAGAAAATAAGTTTTAAAGGAAATAGAAAAAGATAGAAATGTATTTCCATAGCTATATTCCTTATGTAATGGGGAAAAAAAATAACTTCCTATGTATTTCTATATTTATATTCCATCACAGTCCTCACCACCCATCCAGACACACTAGTGCTGTTTTTTCCTACAAACTTATCATGGCTTAATAGACATTTTTTTAAATGATGTTTTTTATTTTCACCTACCATTTTCATTCATGATTTTTTTCTGGGACTTGCAGCACGAGGAACATTTCTCTTTGAAATAACTTTTCAAGTATTGAAAAGATGCTACAGTCGCAATGAGAAGTGCTTCTCAAGCTGGCTATCTTTATTTGAAGGATAGTAATTTGTTCCTGGCTACCAAAATTGGAAAAAAAAGGGACTTTTACATTGCAAGAATTTTAGTTGTGTTTCTAGAGCAAGGCAAAGGATGTGAAGGTCACATAATTCTTCTGAAAAGTTTTCCTAAAAGTAGTATGGCTTTTGATTCAGCAAACATGCTGTGAAGCGTGAAGTGTTGGCAGTTTTCAGATGATATGTTTTGATGATGGTGCTGGAGAGTCTAAAATATCTTGTTTTGAAGTCTGGTGACTCTGAAGGCCATAGCATATAATATCATGTCATTTTTAAGTTTAATAAACTAGTCAGTGATCCTACATGCAGTGTGGATGGGATTATATCCTACATAGATTACATTCACCAGAATAGAAATGTATTGTGTTTGATAAAGACCTTCACAAGGCATGAATGACCATATAATGTAATATTTAAAAGAAATGCCGTTGTCATAGGGCCATTTCTCTCTGAGCCAGCACTGGTTATAAATGATGAGGAGTTTTGGTGGTTGTCCAATGCATATATAAATTGTGTTCAGTTTTAAAGGTCATTGAGATTTACCCATGTTAAACTTTGCTAAAATGTCAATTAATCAGTGGTGGACAGTAACGAAGTAAATGTAATTTTTTTATTTCTTGAGTCGAGAATTGTAAATCTTTTTATTTATGAGTCGCTAAAAACAGGTCACGCAGCACGCCACCAATCAGGGTAGAGCGAGTGCTCTGTTTTGTACTTTATTTTGCGCTTGGTGGTATCTACTCATCACGAACATACAGTTCAGCATCAGTTCAACAGCAAGCAGAACATTTTGAGAGGAATAAATGATGGAAGAAACTCCTGACTCGAACTTGCTACAACACCTGTGGCCTTATTTGAATGATTTTATTAAAATAATTAAAAAGAATGTTTTGGGCTTATAATAATTTAAATAAATGTCAATCAGTGTTTGACTCATTAATATCATTCTATTAATAGATTGGTGTGTCAATAGTAACATTAGAGTTACTCGCAAACATCCTGAACCATCTAGAGACGTACCAGTGCCAATTGGATCCCACTACATGTGTGGAGTTTTAACATTGGACCGCCTGGAGTGTTTAAAGGCTCTGGCATGGAGAAGCTGTTGCTGGATCTGTGATGATCACAAATGTGAGCTCAGTAGCTCCTACTTTTATACCAAAGACTGTAGAAAGAACATTTACTTATAATCTTATACCCCAGTACTCATGTTAGTTCTCACTCTCCAGTGTTCTGTATTGTTGAAAGATTTATGATTTATGAGTGTTGTGCTCCAAAATAGCTTCAATATACTACCATTACCTCACATCTTATTCAGCTATGCCATGTTCTTTGCACTTTTGTAGCTAGTATTCTTCACCAATCTTTGAATTTCATCGGCCTGTAAATCATAGCATTTTACTTCTTAAGTACTTTCCTTTATATTATGTGCTTCTTGTCAGAAAATCAGATTTCCGTCTGTGTTTTGATTTGTTTATTCAGTGCACCAAAATTTAGCTTGATCTATTTTTGCTAACTCTAGCTCTCAAATGTGTTTCCAGAGATTCCTTGTTAATGTGTAACATGTTAGTTAGCTATCCTTTGGACAGGTGTCTCACCTTTTGGTTAAAGTTCTCCTCTAGTTCCTGATTTATCCTCTGCAGTGCTGTATAACTGCTTTGTATCCTGCAAGCAAATAGAATAAGATAAGTTAGAATAATTTGTAATACTTCACTGGTTTGCTCAAAGTAATTTACAGAGAATACCGTCACAGATATAAATCCTGGCACAAATGATTAATGATCATGGGTTTAATTTCAGTTCTTTGCAAGGCACTTGAGTGTATTTATATTTTCTTTTAGCACAAACCAGATTCTACTCTTGGTGGGATTCCAGCGTGTTAATGAAACGCTGTGTGTGACCTTCTAATCTTATCTTTTCAAGCATCCGGTCTCAAGTTAATTATGAAAGTGTGCTCATTTACTTGGGGGCGAGAAAAAGAAGCACTTTATTGTTTTTTTGTTTTTGTTTTTTTTTTTGCTTTGAGGGTGGTAGTTTATAGTTTTATATGAAGGAGTTTTATTACACAAGGCCTGTCTGTTGCAATCAAGCTCATAATACTGCTTGCACATTGTTTTTTTTTTTTTCACAAATACACACACACACACACACACACACACACACACACACACACACACACACACACACACACACACACACACACACACACACACACACACCAATAAATTGTTCAGTTAAATAATAATGAAATTTAGTTTAAAGTTATATTCATTATAATGCTTTAAATTTGATTAAACAGTAGTTTCTGGCTTTTAATAGCTTTAAACAGGCTTTAAATATGCAACGAGGAGCTGTTCATTTTTACACACTTTACAGCGTGATGGCAGTGTTGTGCTACAGAAATGTTTCACATGGGAAAAGATGACTCTGTTTGCTATGAGTAATCAGGCATTACAGCTGCTGAGCTCCTCAGGAACTCGGGAAGCATTTATTTAGAGAAAATCCAACGTATGCAGTAAATTCTGTATGTGGCTATTAAGAGTTTGTGTGCAAACTAATCCTGACCATCTGCTTTGCTCAGGAAGTCTCATAAAGAATGCACAATTATTATAATCTTCCTGCGCTTCCTAAATCGATCATTTTGGCAAGTTAGATTGAGTGATGCATGATAAGGAGATTTTTAAATGACCATTCAGGACCAGGATGAGTTCCTCTCCCCACAGCTTTAACAACTAGTAGCCCTGTTCAGACCTTTGTTTAATCTTAAAAGAGAAAACCTGCGTAGCTTGTCAGTGAATTTCTCCAGCTCTTCCTGGGCCCGTCGCAGTTCCGTCTCCAGGTACTGCTTGGTGGCATCAAACTCGCACTCCAGCATCTCCAGCTTATGGGTGGTGTAGGTCAGCCGCTTCCGTAGGTCCTCCTTTTGTTCCTGCAATGAACTGCGCATATACAAGCATCTGAACACAATCTTATACTTCTGACTTTAATTTACTGCTTTCTGAGTAGCCAAACGCATACACTGCATGCCACCTTTAAGTAAATAATACATTTCATTGCAATATGCAACTCTGACTGAAAAGATTGGTTAATCGAGGTGTAAAACAGAAAGTTTTGTTGAAACCCAGCAGCTCAGGAAAGCTCTTTAATGAGAAATGAAGATGGCATGGTAATGATTTCCCTTAATTGGCAAAACATGCACAGCTTTTAATTATCTAGAACAGGCTCTTTCACTCTAACAGGAAAACCGAATGCTCTTTTTTTAATTGGGGAAAGTGATTGGGATTGCTATTGGAGGTTTTAATTGGTATAAGACAATGGAAAGTGTGGGAGAGGTCAGAATAAAACACAGAATAGTGCACAGATTATAAGGAGATTAGACTCAAGGTATAATATACAGTGAGGAAAATAAGTATTTGAACACCCTGCTATTTTGCAAGTTCTCCCACTTAGAAATCATGGAGGGGTCTGAAATTGTCATCGTAGGTGCATGTCCACTGTGAGAGACATAATCTAAAAGAAAAATCCAGAAATTACAATATATGATTTTTAAACTATTTATTTGTATGATACAGCTGCAAATAAGTATTTGAACACCTGTCTATCAGCTAGAATTCTGACCCTTAAAGACCTGTTAGTCTGCCTTTAAAATGTCCACCTCCACTACATTTATTATCCTAAATTATATACACCTGTTTGAGGTCGTTAGCCGCATAAAGACACCTGTCCACCCGATACAATCAGTAAGAATCCAACTACTAACATGGCCAAGACCAAAGAGCTGTCCAAAGACACTAGAGACAAAATTGTACACCTCCACAAGGCTGGAAAGGGCTACGGGGAATTTGGCAAGCAGCTTGGTGAAAAAAGGTCCACTGTTGGAGCAATCATTAGAAAATGGAAGAAGCTAAACATGACTGTCAATCTCCCTCGGACTGGGGCTCCATGCAAGATCTCACCTCGTGGGGTCTCAATGATCCTAAGGAAGGTGAGAAATCAGCCCAGAACTACACGGGAGGAGCTGGTCAATGACCTGAAAAGAGCTGGGACCACCGTTTCCAAGGTTACTGTTGGTAATACACTAAGATGTCATGGTTTAAAATCATGCATGGCACGGAAGGTTCCCCTGCTTAAACCAGCACATGTCCAGGCACGTCTTAAGTTTGCCAATGACCATTTGGATGATCCAGAGGAGTCATGGGAGAAAGTCATGTGGTCAGATGAGACCAAAATAGAACTTTTGGGTCATAATTCCACTAAACATGTTTGGAGGAAGAAGAATGATGAGTTCCATCCCAAGAACACCATCCCTACTGTGAAGCATGGAGGTGGTAGCATCATGCTTTGGGGTGTTTTTCTAGACATGGGACAGGGCGACTGCACTGTATTAAGGAGAGGATGACCGGGGCCATGTATTGCGAGATTTTGGGGAACAACCTCCTTCCCTCAGTTAGAGCATTGAAGATGGGTCGAGGCTGGGTCTTCCAACATGACAATTACCCGAAGCACACAGCCAGGATAACCAAGGAGTGGCTCTGTAAGAAGCATATCAAGGTTCTGCCGTGGCCTAGCCAGTCTCCAGACCTAAATCCAATAGAGAATCTTTGGAACGAGCTCAAACTCTGTGTTTCTCAGTGACAGGCCCGAAACCTGACTGATCTAGAGAAGATCTGTGTGGAGAAGTGGGCCAAAATCCCTCCTGCAGTGTGTGCAAACCTGGTGAAAAACTACAGGAAACGTTTGACCTCTGTAATTGCAAACAAAGGCTACTGTACCAAATATTAACATTGACTTTCTCAGGTGTTCAAATACTTATTTGCAGCTGTATCATACAAATAAATAGTTAAAAAATCATACATTGTGATTTCTGGATTTTTTTTTTTTAGATTATGTATCTCACAGTGGACATGCACCTACGATGACAATTTCAGACCCCTCCATGATTTCTAAGTGGGAGAACTTGCAAAATAGCAGGGTCTTCAAATACTTATTTTCCTCACTGTATCTGATTTTAAAATTACAACATACCTATTACAGGAATGTTTAACTTAACAGGTCTAAGTCAGCCATAAAACTGTGTGCTGATTGGTTATCCTTATACCTGGGCTGCAGCCTATACCGTGCTCTTCTTCATTTACACAACTTTAGATCTGTTACAGGGGGCACTCGTTTCCCATCTTTTGCAGCATCATCTATGTTAAACAGAACAATCTTGGGGTTCCAGCCCACCAAGGTCAGACATATATATATATATATATATATATATATATATATATATATATATATATATATATATATATATATATATATATATATATATATATATATATATATATATATATTTCCCATCAATAAACTCTGGCTGTCTTTATTACTGAAATATATGTTAAGGTAAACTTGAGTTACATTGGAAACAATGTAGTTTATATGGTAATCCACTACACTACAAAAAATATTTATAGAAAATATAAGATTATTATCAATGTATTTCAGGCTGGTCCCCAGACCTCCTAAGCAAGTCTACAACTCATCCATAACAAGCTTGGCTACTGTATATGACCTGAACATATAAAGGTTACCACAAAGCTGAAAGTGTACAAAATGAGGTCAAGAAGTTCTAGAAGAAATTAGACTCACTGAATGAACCTCAAACACCTTTAGAATAAACCGGAACACCAACCTCATGCCATGCCTTCTTGCAAAAATTAGATCCCGTGCTCTTATGTGATTGAGTCCTAGTACTTAGCTCTGTGTTCTGTTATGTAACTTTATGTTGTGTGATGTAGCTCTATGTTGTTTAATGTAGCACCAGGGTTCCGGAGGAATGTTGTCTCATTACACTGTGTACTGCGTCAGCTATATGGTAGAAATGACAATAAAAGCTCCTTTACTTGACTTGACTTAAATGGACCAAACTAACTAAGAATCTAATAGGAAATGGGATGTTAAATGGTCAGGTGTCCACATAATGTGAACATACAGTATAAAGTGCATAGTTGAGTTTTTTGGAAGAATGGCATGAGTAAACATCCACTGGGGTCTCCAAGGCTCAGTTCATCAACACTTTAGTTAATGGAAGATGAAATTGCTATGATGATTAATGTTTTTAATTGTATTCTGTTTTACTCTTACCTCCTTTTTTGATGTTTACAACCATTTCGAGAGGCTTTTTGTGAAGTTTTCCCAATATATATTTTTTTCATGTTACTTTTCACTTTTTCTTGTGTGTAGTTATTCCCTGGTGTGAAAGCAAACCCTACGTTTTCCTCCCCAAATCAGACAGTAATTCTCTGTCAGGATTGATCCTGATAAAAAAAAAAAAAAAAGAGAGAAAAGAAAACACTGCTACCGTCATGTACAGACTGATGAACCCTGAACAACAATTTTGATAAGTTATTAATGAGTTTATAGTATTTTGTCAGACCTACGGTACTCTATACATTTATTACATTAAAAATACATATGTAGGATAGAATTTAAGCACAATCCAGAAAACAGGTTAGTTTAAGTAAAGAGAAAACAAAGACACCCTATACTTTGTGTGCCTCAAATTTTGTGGTAAAAGTTTAGGGAAGAACCACCTTTGGCTGGTAAAGTCAGTGTTCCAATACTTTTTTTTCCATATACTCTATTCCCAGGAAGTGAAAACAGCCAAATGTGGTTCTTCCCTAAACTGTAACAAAGACAACTTTATAAAAAAAGAAAAAATCTTGAGAGGCCTGCTGTATAGCTCTGACATCATACCTATTGAGATGAATTGGAGCGCTGACTGCACCCCAGACCTCACCCTACATTAGTACCTGACTTTACTAACACCCTTGTGACTGAAGGAGCACAAATCTCCACATTTACACTCCAAAATCTAGTGGAACATTTTCCCGAAGAAGTGGCTTTTTTTTTTTTTTTTTTTATAATTTTGAAATACGATGTTTAGAATGTGCATATAAAATCAACCAACAGACCTTTATTTTAATTGCATTTATAGCTCAATATAGCTTGTTAAGAATGACTTGAATGACTTTGATTTTATGTCCAGCTACAATTAAGTAACTGTTCATTCTATAACACTATTTATGCAGCAGTATACAATGGGCAGTACAAGATGGTATTGGGACTAGTTTTGTAACACACCAACAGATGGCAGCACAAGGCTGCACGCACAGTCACACAGAGCACACACCTTCATAAGTCAGTGTACTAGAAGACATCGTCCAGTGTACATCAGGACCTGTGCAACTAGAATTGTTCTTACCATGTGCTTTAACACATCTGCAATTTCACTATGGATAGCAAGTTAGAAGAAGGAGCAAACGTGAAATTCCTCACACGTGATTTTCTCGAAGGAAACAACATAAACTCACTTCTGCACCAACCCTACTCACCAGATTTGGCTTCTGCAGACTTCACCTCTTCCCAAACATTAAGATACAACTTAACCTCCTAAGACCTGAGCTTTGGTTTGGCTTGCATTTTAGATTTCTTCCAGTTATTTGGGTTTAGGAAGAACCAATAATTATAATATCCATATATTTTCTTTGAACATGAAGCTCTTCTTGGAAAAAAATGATGTCACTTATGTGGACACTCGGTCTGTATCTACAGAAAACAATAAAGACACCATTGTGCACAATGTCCACGTATGTGGACACCCAGGTCGTAGGAGGTTAAAGGTAGCTGTTTTGACATTGCGTTACACTCTTATTTGAAAACATTTCATAAACTTTCTTTGTCTATATTTTCTATCGCCTATCTTCTCCTCACCAGGGCGTTGCCACACATGCTGGACACCATCTGAGCCAAACAAGTTTATCTTGTTTTATTTTATCAGACCACAGAATTGGTTCCAGTAATTCATGCACTTGGAGAGGCTGTCTTTAGCAAATTGTTTGAGGGCTTTCTTGTGAGCCAGCTTTAGAAGAAGCTTCCTTTTGGGACGACGGTCATGCAAACCAACTTCTTGCAGTGTACGGCGTATGGTCTGAGCACTGACAATCGGACCTTCCACTTCTACAACGTCTAAAGCGATGCTGGCAGCACTCATGCGTATGTTTTTTTTAAGCAGATTCTGCACCTGACGTACAGCATGAGGGCTCAACTTCTTTGATGGACACTTGCGAGGCCTGTTCTTAATGGAACACATTTTGGAAAGCCTCTATGACCCTGCCCACTGTACTGTAACTCAGTTTCAGGGTGTTACTAATCTTCTTACAGCCTCGGCCATCTTTGTGGAAAGCAACAATGGTAATTCTCAAATCCTCATTGAGTTCTTTGTCATGTTGTACATCCAGTAGTCATTGGAAAGGACAGCTCATAAAAAATACTCTTGTAAATTACATCAAAAATTATCAGGACACCAAACTGAACTTTTGCTATGTTTCCACATGGACGGTTTTAATTGCCAGATGTATGTATCATGGCAGATTTTGGTGCTTGTTTTAAGACTTGGTGTATCAGTAAAACAAATGTTTAATAATTAAAAAAAAAATTCGGTGGAGTTTTTTTTTTATATCTGAGTAAAGAAGAGACATTACGAATAAATGTGTTGTGTTGAAGGTTTTAATTTGGCCTCTTCTATATTTATTTCTTTTCATATCTTTAATAAAAACAGTCAAACAAAAATGCGTGCTGCATTAATCGCGTGTTAATAAAATTCCACCGTCGACGAACTCCACAATATCCTCCTCAGAGTCAGGCACGTTGTACATCCATCTTTCCCAATCTGTTCCATCTCTGATTGTGATCTCTGAAGGAGCCCCTGAGACACATGGTGTCTAATCACACTCTACGCTTCATAAGATGAAAGAAACCAAAGAGTTACAACGTCTGCGAGTCACCCGTGTGTATTGTCTAGTATTTATTACTAGTTTTCTTTTGACCAACACTTGCTTTCTGTTGCAACACGAACTGAAAATGGCTAAATGATAGTAGGACAGCAATCATTCACTTAATTCCAGAGTAGATCCAGAGAGCCTGATGGAAGACATTTGTGTGATTTTATGAGAAATAACAATAATTATTGGAAAATGCATTTAACAGAGAACCTGACTGATAGAAAATAAAATTATACCAATTAATTAACAATAAGTACTGAATGACCATTGGTTTAAAAAAATAAAAGGCTGACATGTGCACAGAACTGAACACTGCGTAAGACCTAGATGATCTCTCTGAGAGTATTTGCTGTCACAAGTCTGAGGAGGTTTTTGTTTTGTTTTGTTTTGTTTTTTTGCTTTGGTGCAAATGTTCATTATTTGAGGGAACTTGAGCTTCCCACTGACCTGAGCTTTCTGCCCATTTGCACCTTTGCTGGAGATCTACAACACTGTAATGGTGCAACACTGTAAATGAGCACAACAAGGATTCTCTTCATGCAGTGTCGTTTCCCTCAGCTAATGTATGCCCGGTTTTCAGTTAAACCGTTCAAATATGTGTACACATGACTTCACATGATTCCTTGAACCCAACTCTTAAATGCTTGACAGTGGGTATTGCCAGTTTAAAAACCATACATCATTAGTATGTGTTTTGTATTTTTTTACAATAGGTACCGTATACTTCTTGTTAGTCTTTTATTAATCATGTGCAAACCCAGCTGATAAACAAATCTCCCAAGTGGACGATAAAGAACTGAACTAAACTGAGTTGTCTCTATTTTGCGAAATTTCATTGACCGGGGAAGGTTTTGCTCTAAAACGCTGTACAGATTTGCAGGCTTTGCTTTGCTTTGCTTTGCTTTGCTTTGCTTTGCTTTTCTAAGGCTTCTGGACTCTTGACACCTTTGTGTAGTCTGCATGAATTTGAACATCTTTTGTGAGTATGTGTAACGGTTGCAAATACCACTCCAGAATCCAGTTTTGTGCTCACATATATTGTGTAAATATATATATATATATATATATATATATATATATATATATATATATATATATATATATATATATATATATATATATGTATATATGTACACACAAAGATGTTCACCAGATTCTATACATGTCTTTTTGCATTTTTAGACAAAATACCTTTACTGTATGTGAGCTCCTGAACGGCAATCAATAACTTGTTACTTACTTATTTCTAGCTCCGGGTCATAGGAGTATACAAGTTCTGTTTCTTTTTGTGAGTGTACACATTGCAATCATCACACAGTCGAATACATAACAGTAGAATTATTTTCTCTTATGAATGAGCATAATTTCGTGTACCATATTGAATCAAGATCAGTGAAGATTTTCCACAACGTCCGCAAAACACATCATTCACGATCATCTCTTTGCCTGCTGGGAGCTCAGCACATGATATTGTTGTAAGTGTGACAAATGAGCTTAAAACTAACGCTTTATTTTTCTCCATAACATCCTGTCCTCCACATTTGCCTCTTTCAAGGGTGTCCTCCCTCACCACATCCATAAACCTCCTCCTTGGCCTTCCTTTTTCCCTCCCTCCAGCTCCATCCTCAGCATTCTTCTAACGATATAACCCATGTCCCTCCTCTGCACATGTCCAAACCATCTTAATCTCCTCTGACCTTGTTTCCAAAACATCCTACCTGCACAGTCCATCTAATAAAGTCATTTCTAATCCTGTCCATCCTCATCACTAGCAGCATCTTCAACTCTTCCACCTCCAGCTCTGCCTCCTTTCTTTTTGTCAAATCATTTTGAACAGTTATTGGTCTATAGTTAGAATGATGAGGACCGGAGAGTAGTATCAGGATAATTTGGCAGGATTTGAGGAAGAGAGGCCTACAGCATTGGAAACATGTCCAGACAGCTTGATCGAGACTCTTTAAGATACGGATGCATCTCATGGGACAGCGTTATATACAGTACACCCAAGAAACACTAAAAACACAATGCCAGGCTATTCTGAAGTGGCCTTCTATGGAATATCATCTCTGTAAAGAGTGAAACCTGCAAGCTGTAGAAGACACCCCCCTTAAAACCTGACTAAACTGAAGAAATTTGCTCATTAAGAGTGGACCAGACTACTTGGAGACAGGTACAGAGGTCTCACTAAGAGCTACAGAAATCATTTGTTAGCAGTGATTTCTGCTAACAAGCCTCTAAATTGCATGAAAACAGAATATTGGGTTAAGGGGGTTAAGGGTCCTTTTTTTTGGTGCAGAGGGGTGCCAACAGTGTCAGGCCGAGCATTTCATGCCTATCCCTTCAACGGTGCCTGAATCAATTCACCTCCTAATACCATCGTGATGATGCAACAGCTATACAGTAGAAACCAGCAATATTATGCAGAAACACAGCATAACTGAGCTCGGTATCACAGACAGGTAACTCATACAGTGAGAATAAATGACATTACTAAATCAAGAAATCTAATATACACAGTTCAACAAGTCTCCTTTCACTGTAGCCACAGCTGCCTCATCACCATACATCATCTCTAGCAGAAGCATCAAAATTTACATCATAAAATGTCCCCGGGTTTATAGTGCATTTTTGTGCATTTTTTCTGGGGAAAAAAGATTAACAACTGTTTTGAACTGTTTTAGACGACCTTTCCTCAGGATGTCTAGATTTTCTTGAAAAGTCTGTCTTGTAAATGTTTCTGCAACCAAATTAATTTCTTCACCTGTGGCTGACATTGTGGAATGAAAGGCTATTAAATCCACACGAATTTATTTGAGCTTGTGCAGTTCACTACCGATGCGGATTGCGAGCTCTGACTAGTGCGCTTTCTGACTATCCGATTAAAGGCGGCCTTGGAGGAGGACTATGAAATTATGAAAATTGACTATTGAGAATAATTTAATACATATTAATGGATAAATATAAATAAAAAAATGTAAGTCATTGTTTCTGAGAGAAGACCTTGCTGGCCCTGATGGCTCACCACTAGGTGCCAACAAATTTGTCCACGTCTGTATTTACAGTACTGTAAAGGTCCAGTAGCAACTGCACACTTCCTATGCATTTAGTTTAATTCCATAAGACAACCATGTTATGCCTATGTCATGTCTTACCTCATTACAGCTAAGCCGCATGATTGTTTCCTCAAAAAAAAGCCCTCTGCTTTCTCACTTCTACTTCATCATACTCTTTTTCCCTCTCTTTTTTGTCTTTTACTTTGAGGTTATTTAAGAAGTAGAACTTATGATCAAGGCTGTAATACCACATATATCTTACTTTATTCATAGTAACCTACCCTCTGGTATAGTGTCATTAGATTCAAATACAGTTAAATCCAACAATGTAGATACAAGTGTCCTCTCTGCTAGAAATAATTGGTTGCCTCTCAAGGCTCAAAGTCCATGTACAATTTGTAGGAGCCATTACAGTCTATTACAGTCTTTTGACATTTGACCTCATCTTGTATGCATATACAGGTATTAGTATTCTATGATTATCAATAGCATGATCCTGGTTTATCACCTATTACTGGCATGATAAACATTTAATTATTAAAATAGTTTTAGCTTATGCTGTTTCAGATCCTCTAAGCTGTCTGTATGCACTTCTTTCCAGTTTACATGGTTCCACTTGGCCACAAGTTTCTTTGTTATTTTGTGTACAAGATGCATGCAGCGATGATTGAATAATTCATAATCTAGAGTCTAAAACAGCATGGTTTAGCAGCACTACCCACTATGAAATAATTTAAAAAGAACCACATATATCTGGGTCTTTATGTGTACATTTGAAAAATGCAATTTAATTATGAATAAAAATGCTAAATTGTAACCAATGGCTTCAGGTTCCGCAAGGAACAAGGTTCAGAGGCAACACTGCACAACGATCAGGCAAAACTTTATGGCTACGGATCAGGCATAACATTATGACCGCCTGCCTAATATTGTGTTGGTCCCCCTTTTCCTGCCAAAACAGTCCTGACTCGTCAAGCATTAACAGCATGAATTTTTTCAGCAATTTGAGCTACAGTAGCTTGTCTGTTGGAGCACATGGGCCAGACTTCGCTCTCCACGTGCATCAATTAGCCACCCGTGACCCTGTTGCCGGTTCACCACTGTTCCTCACTTGGATCACTATTGATAGATGCTGACCACTGGAGACCGGGAACAACCCACAAAATTTGCAGTTTTGGAGTTGCGCTGACCCAGCGTCTAGCCGTCAGAATTTGACCCTTGTCAAACTCGCTCAGATCTTTACGCTTGCCAATTTTTACTGTTTCTAACACATCAACTATGACAAAATGTTTGCCTGCTGCCTCATATTGTATATCCCACCCACTAACAGGTGCCATAATGAAGATATAATCAGTGCTATTCACTTCACCAATCATAATGTTATGCCTGATTCGATTTTTTACTTCTAAATGCTGAAAGGTCATTAATTCCCGATCAGATCAGTAAAAAGATTATCATAGCAAGAAGGAAGCAAATTAAATAATTAAATGTATTATTAAATGTATAATTATGCAGGAAACTAACAGAGAACACTATCCTATGCGTAAATGACCAAATATTAACAGAACAATATATGGATTCATTACATTTGCATGGAATATTGTTAATATTATATTAAGAACACTTGCTATAGGTAAACTTTAGCATATAGGACAGAGCCTCTGTACATAATTGAGCCCACACATTTTTCTACTACAGCTGACTCTTGCCATTTCGCTTCAGGCTTCTTTCTTTATCAGCTAAATCCATATTACTAAAGACTCCAGGACACCTAGACACACTGCCACACACACACTCTTTGTGCTCGGCAGTGTTGTTGCCTCGGGTGCCTTTGCTATCTGGATTAAAGTGAGATTTCACTCCTTACCCTCTAGGGTAGTCTCGGGCTATTTGGCTGCCTTGTTAATAAGAAGCCAAAGCCCGCTGCCAGGCGGTGTGACATTTCTTCACCTCAGGGGTAATCTCAGTCACACAAACAAAAGAGAAAAGATGAATGAAAGGGCTGTCGGAGTTGGCAACTTATTGGAAATGGTTTTGTGAGAATATCCCATGCAGCAATGCAGCACTAGCTGGCAGGTTAGCAGTGTCCTGTTTCTTTATCTTTGTTACTGAAATGTAGTGTATGCAGGGTTTTGAGTGGCATCATTATTATAATTTTTTTTTTAGAAAGAAAAATTGTGAATGCCTCTTTTTTTTATCAATCTGGCAATGTAGATCTGGAAGTAAAGCTGGCAGTTTTTATCATGTAACCTTTCAAATCCAGTACATTGTTTCCTTCAAGGTGTTGTTTCAAAGCACTACTCCATACAAAAGGCCATTATCACACATATTTTGCTGTATCGTTAGTACAACTTAGCTGAAATATTTAGGAGAGCTAGCATTCATAGCAAAGATATTATTTTGGTATTTCTTGTGAAGCAGCTTTGTGACCGTGTTCGTTTGTTACTAGCACTAAACAAATAATGATAATTCAGTTAAAAAAATTTGAAAAAACAAGTTAACTTATGAATGGGCTCCTACTAAAAAAAAAAACTAAGTCAAAAAATAAACAACACGCTGACCCATGAGACTGGTTCCACTCCTGTCAGGAATCTGAGGTTACAGTGTAGAAGAATCACCTAATTCAGTAAATTTTACCCACAAAACTGCCATTTGCTTGATGTTTTTTGTTTTTCACACCATTCTACATAAACTAAGGTGCAGATTCTGAATAACCCCTATCAGCCTACAATAATGAGAACACAGAAAGTTAGCAGAAAGGTGGAGCCTCCATGGATCAGACTTCATTGTCCAGCTCGTCCCACAGACTATCGATCGGATTGCGATCCGAGGGAAGTTGGAGGCTCTCTTGGTTGATTTTGAAGAAGCTTGATGTGTTTTACATGCACAGAATTCACACCAATATTATAACAGTACACATACCCCAGCACTTAACCCTCTCTGCTCTAGCGGTGCTGTATCATGGCTGATCACAGCTTCTTAACATTGTGTTGGTCCCCCATTTGCTGCCAAAACATTACTGACCCGTTGAGCATTAACAGCATCAACTTCTTCAGCTATTTAAGCTACACGTGCATCAATGAGCCTTGGCTGCCCATGACCCTTTTGCCGGTTCACCACTGTTTCTTCCTTGACCACTTTTGATAGATACTGACCACTGCAGACCAGGAACAACCCACAAGAGCTGCAGTTTTGGAGATGCTCTGACCCAGTCGTCTAGCCATTACAATTTGTCCAGTGTCAAATTCGCTTAAATCCTTACACTTGCCCATTTTCCCTGCTTCTCACACATTAAATTTGAGGACCAAATGTTCACTTGCTGCCTAATATATCCCACCAACTAACAGGTGCCATGATGAAGAGAGAACTCAGGGTTAGGATTCAGGTTATTATGTTATGATGTCATAATATTATGTCTGGTCGGTGTATATGTGACAAGTCAAAGCCTTCTTACAGACCTACCAATCACAGGTTATGTTGTAAAGCTAAACAATGGGCATTTAGAGTTGTTTTTTTGGTCTCAGATTCAATGCCTAATGTTTTTAGTGTCTTCCAAGATTCTCTGTGACTATGGACAAGTCAATAAGCTTCTCATGGCTTTCCACTATGGCATGAGTGGAGGACAAGGAGCTATAAAGGCTACTTTTGCATTTCAGAACACGACAAATCAAGATGTGTACTGAATTCAGTTTCCTATAACTACTATAATATTAATAGTGATAATGATAATTTTTTTTATTATTACTGTTATTATTATTATCACAATTAATTTCGATCTTTAATCATGGTTTCAGGTGAATCAGTGACTGATCTTTTTATTATCACCAAACATTTCAATATTTTGCATTTTGTATTTTAGAAAAAGTTGTGATCACTTATTCTCTGCTGAAAGTTATAACAGAAACATTATTCGTTCTTATGAGGTATCACCACACTGAGCCAGAGCACAGATGTAAAGCTACATCTTCCAATACAAGAATCATTTCCATTCATACACACATGTTAAATAAATGTAATAAATCAATTGCATGTCTCATAATTATAAACTGCACCATTACAGTTTAAGTCCAATAGATCAAACTTGGACTAACAAAGAAAACATGGGACTCATTCATAATGTAGTGCAACAGCTTGTGGGAAATACACACATATACACATGAATACACACACATGCATGCAAGCAAGCCTTCCTCGACTTACCATTTGTGAGCTTTACGTCTCATTTTCAGATCAGCTCACTGTATGCATGTGTCTATATCCGTTCTTTGACCAGCGTGCATCAGAACTAGCCTTTCCACTTCCATCAGCAGCAAGAGCTGCTTTAGCAAGCACTAAAAACCCTCAGTCCAGATGGAGGCAGCGGAGAGATAATGGGAGAGAGAGTGAGAGAATGGAGGGAGGGAGAAAGGGAGGGAGCAGGGAAAGGAAACAGCACACAGGAAAAATAAAAAAGAAAGCAGCTTACCTAATGACACGTGTCGCTCCGTCAGAGGCCTTGCACAAAATAGAAAAACAGAGATCAGTGGTTACACCTTTTCTTCTGCTCGTTTAGCTGCATGCCACATCAGTTGCTTATAAGTAGTGCTTATATGTATTAAACAATTCTTATCGAGCATTTAATTACACACAGATCATTAATTTGTGCTGCCAAACAGATATTTGGGCAACTGGGATTACAAAATAGTAGAACAAATCAGGACTTATGATTGATAGAATAACATGAGAATACAATGATTGTGTACTTTATTAGAGAAGATTGATATGTGCTTTTTAACATCCCATTCCAAATTTAGTCTTCATTTGCTCCTATAATAACCGCCACTCTTCCGGGAAGATGTTCCACTAGATTCTGGAGGGTGGTCTTGGTGGTCATGGATATTTGGGCTCATTCACCCAGAAGGGTGTTAGTAAAGTAAATTGTCTGGTAAAGTCTGAAATGAGCGCTCCGATTTATCCCAATGATGTTCAGTAGGGTTGAGCTCTATAGCAGGGGAATCAAGATCTTTCACTCCTATGTAAAGATATCTTCAGCATGCTGGCTTTGTGCACAGGGCCATTGTCATGCTGGAACAGGTTTGGGTCTCCTATTTTAAGCAAAGGGAAATTGAATGCTTCTGCATTCAAAGGCATTCTTTACAACTGTATGGTAAAAGTCTGGGGAATAACCAAATATGGCTGGAAAAGTCAGGTGTCCCAATACTTTTGTCCAAAAAGTGTATATAATGAAAGAAACAAATTTTATATGATTTCAATAATGATGCTCTATTCTAAAGACAACATTTTGCTCCAATGAAATCTCTGTATCAGTATGACCCCTAAGCATATGGAGTTCTGGATGATGTGGGAAAACAGTATGATAGCTTCAAACACACACACACACACACACACACACACACACACACACACACACACACACACACACACAGACAAGCAAAGCAGAATGACTCATTGTTGTACCGACAGTGATCATTTGCTAGGCTGCAGTGTGCTTATTCATGAGGCAGAGCAACTTGAACAAAATCTGTAGTAATGTTTTGCCCATAGTTGAGAAACCAAATGTTCCCCAAGCCAAGGATTTAGTGAACAAAAAAGCATATCACATTAAAAAAACACACTTAAACTTGAGGCACGTTCCACTCTTGTCAGCCAAGCAACAAGACTCTGAGACTTCAGTGGGTACAGAATCACCTAAACTGCACATAAGAGGGCATATTATGTTTCTATTTCTCCCTCAGATGTTCGTCACTTTTATTTATTTGTTCACACAGACAGCAAATTATAAATTTACTTAAGTACTTCTGACTTCTAACGCATAGCCCTTTCAAAAACAGGTAGAAGTTTTGACAAAGCTCTACCTCTGCCATGTTAATTTGTATTCTATAGGACTCTCAGGACACGCCTCGGTCTCCGTAGTGTTGTGATACGTCATATTCACATAGCAGCAGCGGTGCCGAGAGAACGCGCTCGAGAAATGGTTTTGGTAAGGAGAAATTTATCTACATATAAAATACTGGTCAAAAATATTTGGTCATTTTCTAAATAATATAAGTACAGGTAGTCTTGTACTTACGATGGAGATATGTTAAAAAGACCCCATCATAAGTCAAAAATATTATAATGGTGCTATGACTGTGACAGCCTGATTTATTATAAATTTTTTAACTTTTTTTCACCACCAGTAAGAGTTGTACTTGGGCGATTGGAAGACATGCTTTTATCACTTAAATTGCTGTTTGAAAAGGAAAAAAGAAATACACACTGAGACAACTTTACTCCGTCGACCACTAGTGAGAGTGGGGCAACTCACAGGGCAAGAAATACGCTCATCCCAGCTACGCTGCTGCCTGTATATTTTTACAATTTTGTCGTATTGCTCTCGCCATCGTAAGATTGAAAAATCGCAAGTCGAACCATTGTAACTCGGGGACCATCTGTATATCACATTTACTAATAATTATATAGAAATAACTAGTTTTTTACTGATGCAAATATTTTAAAACTATGCATTGCTATACAAGGTCAACTTCTATCCTGTGTGTGTGTGTGTGTGTGTGTGTACATATATATATATACACACACACACACACACACACACACACACACACACACACACACACACACACACACACACACACACACACTTTCATAGCACCTACTGGCTCATGTAGCCATGGTTACAAAACATCAGAGAGCAAGTGTACTTTTTCAATGGATTCCCCCTGAGAAATGCACCCCTAGCATTCAGTGCAGTAGATCAAATCAATAACACGCGTGCGCACGTAACCTTGTTTACACAAATACAAATAGTTCAAAACCAAATTCGTCTATCCACCCACTGTCATGTCATGCAATATTTAGTGTAACAGCCAATTTGGCAGTGTGATTTGTTTAAATTTTTTTGGTATCTCAATAGGACAGGAAATGCTTTGATATGTTCTATTTAATTCCATCCGCAATGCTGTTGTGGAGTTTACACAAGGCTCCCAGTAGGAATAGCCAGAACATCTATTTTGTGTTACTTGTTTGCTAAGCAAAGGCTGAGTTAATTTATCAGGATCAAGACAAGAATACATTCTGGAAAGACTTGGGATCCTATACATCCAATATCTTAGTACAAATACTAAGAACGTTCAAATGCTCCAGACATGGCAAGTGTCTGTTTGCTTTGTCACTGGGAATATGATGGGAAAATTGTGTTTGTGCATGTTTTTTGGTCTTTCTTGGTTTTCCTTCCACCTCCCCAACACCCAAACTCCTAATGGTTGGATTAGTTTTTCTAAGATTTCTTTCATATTTATATCTGAATGTGTGTTCCCATCCCATCCCTGGTGCATCCCGCACACTCACTATTCCAGGGATAGAGATATAGAGCCATCACAATCCTTATCTGGACCAGGGTGTAAAGATAAAACTGAAACATTACAGATGGAAGTTAATTCCAGATTGAATAAATGAAACAAAGCATATTCTTATTTATATCCTTTTGAATGGATCACGAAATCATTCGTAAACGGTTCAGCAAAAGCAGTAATGGAAAGCAGGGGAACAACCAACCGTGGGGTAGATTTTTTATGTTATTACACAGGGCCAAGCATCATGTACTTCTGGGCACATGAGCACATTTGTAAACAATAGTCTGCAATGATTTGTTTGTTTTCTCAATAAATCTCTGTCAAAAAAAGTGTTTTCAGGGTATTTTTCTTCCATCACAAGATTACTGAGCTGTGTGCATGTTTTATAGACAGTTCGACAGTGTAGTATTTTAATCATCATCTTCTTCGCTTCCCAGTAAAGGGAAATGGTAGCTCAGTGGTTAAGACCATTGACTTGAGTTCAAATCCCAGCACCACCAAACAGCAACTGCTGGGTTCTTGAAAAGGACCCCTTAACCCTCAACCCCCCTTAACCTCCCCATTACAAAAATGCACAAATTAGTTAAGTTGCTCTAGATAAACTCACAGCAAAAATTAAAAAAAGATCTTTAAATTACACTTGCCAAAATGCACAATGAAAAGCATGAATATAAATGTGCTTGATTCTTGAGTTTTGACACACAGCTAATTAGTACTTACTAAATTACTGTAAACTATCCTGGGTGAGCATGAGCTGTCCAGGGTCCTTAGAATGCAGTCTTTCTTAACCGAAACCCCCTTCTGTTGTTTTCCTCCAACCGCGTTTTTTTGCCCTAGGTCGGGACTAATAAACAGCGATGTTCTCCCTGCCTTGTCCTTTTCTCTTTGCTGTTCCTTCTTTTTATTTCGAACTTTGGTAGATTTTTGCTCATCTTCTGTCTGTACACTGACCTTTTTCCTTCTTTGTTCCCTGAATAGTGTTTCTTTAAGCACCCTGTTTGGAGACTCTGTGGAATCCAGCACTTTGCAGCTTGGCATGCACTTTTTCCACTGGGTCACAAATGGAACAGTGTTACTCTTTTTGGATTCCCAGAAGCTGGGTAGAGGGTCTTTATTTAAACCAACGTGCGAGCTACAAAGTGTTGACTGTTGAGAGGAAAGTGAAGAGGAGAGGGAAAAACTGGCCAGAGACGACGGCAGACTTGGAACAGATGCCTCTTTCTGGCGCACTAAACCAAAAGCTTGTAGACTCTCAGGATCCAGGACTCTGCAGGTTACTTCGTTGAGAAATTGAGAAAATTTGAGCTTGGCTTCTATTTTCTGTTCGAACTGTGCTGAAACAGCAGAGCTGTAATGACTGGAGTTCTGGCTCGGCACATTGACTATATAGTCTATGGGTCCTTTCTCTGAGGTTTTTTGGCTTTCTGGCTTTCTTTCGCTGTGCTGGCGGTCCGAGATCTGGTGGCCAGACTCCGAGTCACTCGCCAGTTTAGGCCGACTGCCTGAGCTGGCACGGACTCTAAAGACCTCCTCGCTGTGCTGCTTGATAGAGCTTCGCAGTAGACAGGTGGCTCCTGAGCTCCAACTGTTTGTGTCCCAACTGTCATCTTCGCTTGATCTTCCGCTTGGCAAACTTGAACTGGAGTTACTGAAGCTAGTGCTGGAACTGTGGAAATTGGTAGGCGCATTACACAAGCCAGGTTTGACGCTTTGAATTGCAGAGGAAGAAGAAGATCTCTTGAGGTTGTGTAATGAGTCTTTTAAATTGTGCAATGAGTTCTGTAGGCTTGAGACTGAGCTCTTCAGGCTGACTGCTGATTCCTTGTTACCCAGAATGGATCCAGGTGCATGTAGTGTAGAAAGCGTTTCCAGTAAGGTAGGAGATGAGAGACTTGATGAACAGTGTGGAAGTGGGTCCTCCTCTAGGTCACTCTGCCATGCCAAAAACACTGGACAGGAAGCGATGGAAGAACACGAGCCACGGTCCTGCCTGTTAAACAACGTTTTGAGTGGTTCCTGGGTGGCGAGAGAGCCATTGTTAATGATCCCTGGACCTGGTTTTGATAATCCTTTCTGCATTTTTGGTTTGGTTTAAAGGCCACACGTCAAAGAGTGTGTCGAAAAGGAAGTGCAGCATGGTGAGTTGCACTGCACAGATTGCTTTTTCGCTCTTCCGCCCCTTCCCTTGCCATCATTCGCCTAAATGGATTTTGCTGTCTGTGCCATGGCTCTGACTGTGAGGCTGACACACTTTCTCAACCACTCACCATGTTCTATCAGTGCCAATACGTAGCAATCGGTTCGTTACATACACACGCCGACCTACATTCTACACGATCCGTTTCTTTTTGTATAATAAAAGCTAAAAGTGGCTAAAAGATCCTGCTCTAACTGTCAGCTTTCCAGGTCACTTGCCTCGTAATGCAAGGTATTGATCTTTGATACCACGTGGTAAAGGTTAGTCATGGTGCCGAATCTGAGCACCACAAATCAATTATTTATTGGAATTGTGTTATTTGCAGTGCCATCTCTTTTTCATGTGACATATAATCATTTATATCTTTAGTTTCACCTGTAGATTATGACAATTAACTAATTGTATGGGCAAATCGTATTAATTTACTTGTATACAGATGTTTATGTGAGCTTTACCATTTACAGTTAGTAAATGTGGCCAGGTGAGTTTTTGCTCACACTTTCACACCTTTATTATTGCCGCAATACTTTCTTTTGAAGTATATTTACTCAAATAGGATTATTTGTGATAATGCCATCTCAGGGAGTTTTTCCGTGCCACAGTCACCACTGGCTCGCTCATTAGGAATACACCTACAATTATAAGGAACAAACCTAAAGGCAGTGAACATTCTTTCATTAATTTTTATAACTGCTTTATGTCTGTAAATATTCTTTAAGACAATGTCCCCTGTCAAAAGCACTATACAAATAAAATTGTAATAACCTGAATTTACTCAGTGGTGTAAAGTGTTTGAATAAATGTACCTTGTTACCGTACTTAAGCAATTTTTTGGCTACTTTCTATTTTTTTAGCTACTTTTAAATTTTCTATTCTATCATCGCTATTTTATTTGCCCATTGAATACTATTGGTGCTTCTACTTTGGGGCAAAAGACTGTAATTTTATTTGTTAATTGAAGACACCTTTTTGAAACATTGCTTTACTACTTTGTCTTTTTTTTTAATCGACTTGTTAAATCTTTATTTAATTTTTGTGTTGATTTTGGTTAATGCAGTGTCAAGGTGTACAATTCGATTTGAATTTTAGGAAATAAAACAAACTGTTTCTGGTTTTTCACTAACATGTGTCTTGAAGCCTACATTTAATATGAGTCAAATACACAAGCACTGTTCAAATCAGTTACTCAAAGACTTAATATTTGTTTAATACGTTAATATTTGAATTGGTATCTTTTAATGGAGTAAGGGACCTATACTTTTACTCAAGTTTGATATTCAGGTTCTCTTTTCACCTCTGAATTAAATTAATGAGATGTCATGCTTAACCGAGCCAAACACTTCAGGAATTGCAAAATAAAGCCCTGGTGTGAGTTTTTGAACACACACTGTTCAATAAATAATTCTGGCAAATTAAATTCTGCATGTATTACAGTGCCCCCTGGTGCTTGTGTACATTTCCTGGTTTTGCATTTTTCCCCCAAAAAATCATTTGAACACATAATACTGGTCTAAAACTGTATATGTATAAGACAAAAAAAGGAATTTGTTATGTCAACACTTGACATAAATGAATTTTTAGAAATATGTGTGTAGTAAATGTAGATATGTGTCTTTTTTCAGAAGAAATCTCCAGATCAGTGCATCAAACCTGCTACAATATTGCTATTATTATCGTTTATTCATTATAATTTCTATAGCCCTTTTCACAACAGACACTGTCTCAAAGCAGCTTTACAGAAATCAACAGTGAAGGTAAATGTTTATCCCTGATGAGCAGCCGTGGCGACTGTGGCAAGGAAAAACTCCCTTAGATGTTATGAGGAAGAAACCTTGAGAGGAACCAGACTCAAAAGGGGAACCCATCCTTTGGGTGATATTAAGTGTGTGATTATAGTCTTTAAACAATACAGTACACTGGAGAGTGAGAACTAACATGAGCACTGGAGTGTAAGATAATAAGTAATGTTCTTTCTAAAGCTGGTAAGGGTACTGCTGATTATTCTCTAGCGCTTATTATATATAAGTAATAACAGGAACTCGTTTCATGGACATTTCATACCATTTTATCATATCTGTAAGTGGAAAAAGCTGTAATGTGATGGAAAATTGCTGTGGCACGGGGTGTCACATGGACCCTTTAACAGCTCCAGGGCCCTGGACTTAATTCTGAACTTCTGAAATACCTAGAGTTTTTTCTATTGTTCTTGTGTTTGTGTTTCCCTTTGGGGTCTCTGGATTCATCCTACACCCAAAAAAACAGGAGGTGGGCAGGTTGGGTATGAATGAGTGAGTAAATGTGTGGGGAAATATGAATGCCCCAAGCAGGGTAAAATTCGTCTAGCCTCTGCTCAGGTTGACTGGGGTAAGCTCTGGATCTACTGCAAATCTACTGGATCTACTTCCTACCAGCTAAAAGCAGTTACTGAAATGGGAGCGAGTGCTTCAAGAGATTGTTCTCTCCTTGTGAGTTCAGTCCAGAGAGTGTGTGAAGTAGTTCAGGGTCTGTATGTGTGTGCGCGTTTTTTTTTTATGTTTTTTTTTTTAAGAAACCTAGATTGTGTGGCTGTGCTTTGTACTGTTGCCATGTCAACAGCCTCCTGCATATACATGTGAAGTGGGATGCTTTACAGAACACCAGAAGGAAAAAGAATCACATTCAATAATGATACAGAGACTAGATCCAAATTAATAGGAGCTTCTCGGTTTGTTTATGTGCTTTATTAGTAAAGCTTGCCTCTGAAGTTCAATTTTAAAAATGTATTTTTATGGAACTTTTTTTTCACAACTTTGCTTCATTTAACATAAATAATACCCAAAATGTCCAATTTGTAAAGATTTAGTACAGAATCAGTAGACCACAACATTTGCATATCATTATTGAATGATAAACATATAAATAAACCATCATTTTTATATCACGGGCAACGGCAGTCGCAAATCTCAAAAGTCTTCATCTTTGAGTGCATGGAATATTAATACTTCGGCATTAGGGATTATATCTCATTCATTTCAATTCATTAACATGGGAATTAACTGCTTTATGAAATGGACCACTAATTGCTTTAATCCTTTAATAGGTTTCAGCGTTGGATGAATCCAATTTGAACAGAGCGTCAAAGGCATTTGATCATAAAATATCTAATAAACTTCAACTGATACAAGATCAGTAGATTCTACAGTGAGCTTCTGCTGCCCATATGAATTGAATAAATATATCATTTAAGACGCATATGCAACACCAAATCTAACATGCAGCTCGGACACACGACAAAGGTTAATTGCCTTCTTTGAGAATTCCAAGGCTCTGTCCTCAAGGGATCACTATGCTGTGTAACCTGGTCACTTGCTGAAGAAAAGGCATTTATCTCACTCAAGCACAAATTCACTTCAATTTTTTCTTCAACAGCCCGATCCACCCCTTCCATTCACTGTGGAGGTGGAGGTGGATGTCTCCAGGATAAAAGTAAGGGCTGTAAGCTCATAATAGGCAAGGAGGCAAGCTCCATCCTATCACTTTATTATTATTTTTTTTGTTTCTTTGTTTTGAAGAAGCTGTCAGCAGCCAAAAATAAACCACCGTGTGGGCAACTGGCAGCTTCTTGAAATTAATCTTTCCCTCGAGAAGTGATTTCATGTACTGGTTGGAGGACACCCTTTATTCCCTCATCCTTGACACTGATCACTTCAATCTGGACTAGACCAGGACTTTACATCTATAGCTTTAACATCTTGTGGAGTGTCTCTGGCACTTATTATTATTATTATTATTATTATGTTTTAAGTGTTGGTCTGTGCAAAAGATCTGGTTCTAAACAAGAAAATAAATGATAGCTCTACTTTCTTTCATTCTAGACTGCCAGGACAGTTTCCTTCTAAAGAGCTTGCAAAGTCACGGCCTCATTATCATGACTACACATGCAGCTTATTAAAATCCCCTCGTCCCCGCATTTTTTTCTCTCTTTTCATCTTGACAGTGGATTGAGAAATTGGACTCAGGGCAAAGGGTTTGGTGCTATATTTCATTGCTTTTTGCTAATAGGGTTATTTTTAACACCTATGTTAGAGACTCTAAGGTGCATCATAGTATAGGTTTTGGTATTTCCAGGTCTATTTGACCAGCCTTTTTGCTTCACATTACTAACCTGCCACTGTCATTGCCATTCATTTTTTTAAGAAATTTTCCTGTCCATGGATACAGTGTCATCTTAGACTACAAAAAAACTGCTTCTTCTTCCACCTGCTTCTGTCTGTTGGCTGACTCTAAAAATTGATTCAGAATGCAGCTGCAAGAGTTAAGGCAACTATCACACCTACCTTAAGGCAGTTATCGCAACATTGCCAACATCTTTACCGAACAGTCCGGGTACGGTTCAATTGAAAATAAATATGTAATATAAGTATATAATATATATATCAATAATAATGCGGCAATAAATATGTACTCGCAGACACAGGAGTAAATGAGGAAAGCAGCACAGGGTTTATTGCTTAACGAAGCAATCAACCCGAGATCAATTCATTAGGACGTCCCAGAACGATCTGGCCTTGTTCCTAAAAATCACCTGACTCTATTCATATGCGCCTCTATTGCCCCGCCTTCCTCCATCCCTCTCAAACCCGAGTTTCATGTTTTCATGTTATCATTTATCCCTGTTTTATTTTTTCTGCCACTGTTCCTGATTTTTTTTAAATCACCCTACCTCAGCTGGCACAGTCTATCAAGCCATTTAACTGATCGGACTTCGTTGAGAATCTCCTAGTTGGATCGATAATTTTGTGTAGGTTTTCCTTTATGTTTTTTATTATGTTGTTGTCAGTACACTTTTCTGTCACTTCTAATGTTTAAGTGTTTCATTACTATGTTTTATTAATGTAACTATTTTATTACTGGATTGCTTGTGTGTGTTAGTAATGGTCTACTAGCTGCAGATGTGCATATCAGGTCATACATTTGGCTGTGGATTCGGCTGTTATTCTGGAGAACATCACTTTCCTTCCTTTACCCTTATTCAATCACATCCTGTCTATTTCAGTTGCCAATTCTTTTACCCAGACTAAGGAGTCTTGGTCCGCTCCTGGCTCTCCAACAGCCCCTGGCTCCAGGGAGGACTCCGAAAATTACCCCACATGCCCTGCTGATCTGTCAATCCTAATGACATGTCTCTAATAAACATTACTTTACCCCTTATCCTGTACAATGTTCTTATTTTACTTATGTTACTTTATCCTGTGTTTTAATTATACTTTTACTATACTTCTGTTCCCACATCAGCTATGCTTTCTTTTGGCAACTAAAAATTTCCACACACCCCTTCCCTTTCAGATACAGCAATGTTCCTGCTGGGGTTTTCCCAAAGTGTTTGTTATCCACCTTGTTTCTGCATGCATGATCATATAGAATGATAGGTTAGTTGTAAAAGTAACATTGCCTTATTTTCTAATGGGCTTTTGCATTGCTATAAAGTTATATGGTGTAAATTGTTGAAACTTATCAAAGAATTTGGCAAGTTGTTTTTTTCTGCTAATCGTAATGAAGTCAAATCATTGAAATGAACAAAATTGTTTGAGATCTGAACATTTGTAACAAGAACATACAAAACTTGTCTTTTTCCTTTGCAAGGCCACAGCAAGGAATGCATTCAACAAGTGCCCAGTTGGAGGACAGTGATATAAAGCTAGACACCGGTGCAGTCTCATGAATGACACAGAAGTAATAGGTTGAAGATCAATGCCTCAGACAATGACTGGTGGCTCATTAGTACTACAAGCTCATGAAGCTTTGCACGTGAAGGTGTGATGCATACAGATGTGACATGCTGGTTTATAAAACACTGACACTGACAAGTCTATTTGTTATAGTACAATGGCATACTCATCTATAATGAAATAAAAGACACATTAGGTATACAACAGACTGGAAGATGAAAACAGGAGCAAATTACTAAGTAAAGCAAACCATTCTGAGAAAAGAAAAAGAGAAAATAATGGCAGTCAGAACTTTTTTTATTTTTACAGTAGGAGTGACTCCGAATAGATGAAGATCCAAAAAATGGAGTTCTTAACTTGCATGAAGAATCACAGCCTGTGACAGATTTCCATTCAAAGATCTGTGACCGATACATGAGAATCTTGGTTCCAGGGATGTAAATAAGATCCTGTCAAGGTATATTCTGTTCTAATTTCATTCTGTAAAGAAATGTTTGATTGTTTCCCAGTGCATCGATGCTGCTCCGTACTTAGAGAGGGCTCACACATGCAGTTTACCCGATCTAATTTGATTTGCCGACATGTAAAATGCAAATCCTGCCTGGCCTTTCTGCAGTTATTTGTTATTATTTTAGATTTTTTTATGATAAATGTTTTTTTTACATGATTTTGTATATCCTTTTGTAATGTTTTGTATATTGCAGCTCAAAAATGTTATTTGGAATAATTTTATGACCACCTCCCATTGACACACACACGATTCGATTATCAGTCGACTACAGGAAAGACTCTACAATTCTAATGAAACTATGTAAATCCTTAGTTGGGGACACCCCTAGTGCCACAGGAACTGTGAACGCTGCTACTTTAAACCTGCTACTTTAAACCGTTCCAATATTTCCTGAATGATTAACGACTGTCAGCCATGTTGCATAAGCATACATCAGTGTCGGTGACAAGATTGGTTTATACTCCCCCAGAGGCGTATGGATGGTATTGATTTTCTACCTGCGAAGAGGAAAATAGTAACAACTGATGCCTCGGAGCAATAATGGGAATATGTGGAAAGAAGGTGAACATTCACGAAGTTTACTCTCAAATGTACTGTACATGAAATGGTGTGTTACATCGTTTGAAATCTTCCTCGCAAAATAGGGCATCGTTTGAAAAGGACATAAAACACAAGACAACACAACAAAATTAGAAATGCAAGAGAAAAAAAATCTGTGGACAGTGTGTACTACAAGTCCTGCAGTGGTAAACTCGTATGTAGTTCATGTTGTAATTTATGTTGGGGTGCAAAGTATCCAGAGGTAGATTCAGTAGTAGTATATGTTCCTGCTGAAGAGCAGATGGAAAACAAGGATTCATCTTCAATTTACTGGCCATTGAAATTCCCAGACATTCTGACCAAACAGACTGTTATATCAGATTATTGTTGGTCCACCATGCCTATTACCCATCATTCCAGACTATTCTCTCAGATCAATGGGCAGAGCTCATGAAAAACCTGAAATTCTGGTCCATGGGGTCACCCCAGGTCTTCATGCTTCCACATGGAAAAGCATAAACACATTTTCCAGCAATGCAAACAATGTTCCATTGGATTGCCTGTGCTTAGAGTACATACAGACTGACACATTTCCATAGGGAGCACATAACCTGTGAAAGAAATGTGTTAATGGTGCAGAAGATCTCTGAAGCTCACACCAAGCAATAATTCCACAGTAGATCTGGTACTGGAGCCTGGCCAGCTTGTGCAACTTGCACAATAAGCTATCTATCTATCTATCTATCTATCTATCTATCTATCTATCTATCTATCTATCTATCTATCTATCTATCTATCTATCTATCTATCTATCTATCTATCTATCTATCTATCATCTTTTACGAATATAAGACTTCAGGTATACGCTTATTTCATATACTTTAATTTATATACAGTTTATTAAGTATTTTTTTTTATCACAGCTATTTTAATTTATATTTATTTATATTTTATGCAATGCTGAATTAACAATTCCTATAACATAATATCAAAATGGACAAAACAAGGCTGATCTGATTATAAATAGCATATAATTTTGAATGTTAATGTAAGCCTATTTAAAAATGTTTTTTTTAATATCCATGTTCCCCTGGTGGTCTAGTGGTTAAGATGCAGCGCTCCCACCGCTGCGACCCGGGTTCGATTCCCGGTCAGGGAACCATCCCCAGCCACTCTTAGTGCCGGTCCCAAGCCCGAATAAATTGGGGAGGGTTGCGTTAGGAAGGGCATCCAGCGTAAAATATGTGCCAAATCAAACGTGCGGAGGATCCGCTGTGGCGACCCCTAACGGGAGAAGCCGAAAAGAAAGTTTTTTTTAGTATCCATGTTCAGTCTTGGCATTCGCTATATACTGCTCCGCACTTCTATTATATATAGATGCAAAGTGTTGTATTCTGTGTCAAGCAGGAGCCATGCAGCAGATGTCCACAGCCATGTGCTCAGTCTATCACTAACCAAAAAGCTCATCATGAAGTCTTTGTTTCTCAACTCTGCAGAAAAGCCAGGGATATATACGTATATATCTAGGCCATATGTAGACGTACCACCGCTGCGAATGGGAGAATAATGAGAAACGTGTCACGTCACACCTCAACTCAAATATTTTTTTTAATTCTGATCAGTTACACATTCAACACCTGTGTATATTTATAGGTTCCTCATTAACCTTGTCTTATTATATCTGGAAGGAGTGGTCACTATTGGATGCATTACATTCCACAAGTGGAATCATCTTTCATGCATGGTTCCTATGACAACTGTGGATGCTTTTATCCAAGCTCATGCAGTCTGGCTTGTTATAAAAGGTGAATAAACAGAGAGCTACAGTAAGTGCATGATTGAATAAGAGCATATGCATGTAATTGGACTGTTAGATCTGATGTCAGATTTTTTTTAGAATGTTTATGCATTGAAAGAAAATCCACATTTAAATGTTTAAGGTGAACTGGAAGATGTATTGTATTTGCTGCATGTTACACAGACTGGTATTGCAAATGTCTTACTGTTAATGAGGAGGAAAAAGGAGAGTTACTGCGACAATCATTTCAAGTAGGTGTGGATTTTTTGCCTAATTGACCGACAGTTGAAAATGAATCTGGCGTTAAACCTCATGAACACCTTCTGCGTATTACCGCTAATCGAATGTCATGTGTAAAAATTTATAATATATAAAAATCTTTTGCATTTATTATTCACAGTTTTTCTCAGCCGCTTTGGAGCATTTCTTAAATCATCCTTGATATTTGCAAACCAGTAAAGTGCAATTGTTCAAACAGCACAACACATTGGATTCTTTGCAAAAGACTGTACTTTTCTAAAAATCTTCAGTTCATCTCTCAAAAGTAAGTTTTTGAGTCAATGAACATCTCATTACCATCAGAATGTAAAGTCCTTTTTTCACTGTTTACCAACAAGATCCTTAAAATGGTTAGTTATGTTGTTAGTATGACGCTGCACAATTTCAGGATTTCTCGATTTTTATACTACAGTTAAGATTACAATGAATGCACAACGCTTAATTTCTTCTTTATGACATCTATAAATTTCAGCAGCCCAGATTTCTTTATTTGATATCGGACAGGATTCATATTTTTACTGTACTGTACTAGTGTTCGTTCATTTCTTGATTATTCATCCATTTTCAGAAACTGTAATTCTGTGTTTTGCTTTGTTGCCAGTTGAAGCTTCCCAAGATTCACCTTTGACCTGTTTTAGAGAACCAGTTGATCATTGGTTGATCTGATGCCGTTCACTCTGTCTTTCATTAGTGACATTCAAGATTCATCAATTTATCAATTCAAGTCACATTTACCAAATAAAGTTTTGTAGAAATTTAAGCTTGACAGGTTCTGACAACTGGTTTAACCATTTTGTATTCAATGACTAATGCAATGAACTGATGATAAGATGTTTTGTGGGTTGAGACTAAACCAGTATACCAATATATTTTGATCAACATGACATAAACAACTGATAATGTAGAAAACAGCAGTCAATTGTACACAATCGATTAAATGATGTAAAGTTTGAACAAGGAGTTTTAGGAATTTCATTTCTTCAGTTTCAGTTCTGAGCAAAGCAACTGAGAAAAACTGTAAGTAAAAACATGATGTTAAAGAAGAATGCTCAAGAAAGAAAAGCATTACAGTCATTAAGGTGGTGAGAATTTTTGTAAGCAGATTTTTATTTAACGTTTATACCAGGACCTTCGTGTTTGCACTTTGAATTGGACGGAAGTAAAGCTGTAACTGTGCCCTGCTTTTTTTTTTTTTTTTTTTTTTTTTTAAAAAACAATACAAAGCGTTGTTTATCAGTTTTTGGCATTTTTTGTTTAAACAGCACGATCGAAAACATTTAAGCAGCAGTGTCAAGCTCTGTAATTGCACCCTTACACCCCTCATACATCTTGTTTAAATACTCTTTAAAAAAAAAGCCATGAAGACGGATATTGAAGTGGTCTGTTTTTGTGAGCAGAAGCTTGTTGTAAAATAATTATGTAACAGAGATAAGACTGCTTGAGAAGTCAAACCATGTGGCACAATACAAGTGGCACACAATTAACATATCAGAAGACAGAGAGATGTTCCGTCTAATGTTGAGCATGAATAGGGGTTTTATTAAAAGCCACAAACACACACACACACACACACACACACACACACACACACACACACACACACACACACACACGCACAATTTCTCAAAGGCCAGATAAAGTGACACACATACACACTGGGAGCAATTTGCTGGTGCCAAATATTTTCTGGAGGTGGGTGAACTTAGGGGAAATCTGAGGACCCTGGATCAATGAGGCATTGATATTTCCCCTGGATGCTGTGCCAAACAAATAGAAAGCAGTTTCATGGATTATATTACAAAGGTACTTTTAATAGTTAGTAGTCAGGAAAATAATTAAATGATGATGAAGTTGAAGTCCTGGAAAGTCCTGGAAGATGTTCTTCTATATTTTGCAGTGTGCTTGTGTACATTTATGTTCATCAGCCACAAGGGTGTTAGCAAAGTTAGGTACTGATGTAGGTGAGGAGGCCTGGGGTGCGGTCAGTGTTTCAATTCATCCCAAAGGTGTTCGGTAGGGTTAAAATCAGAGCTCTATAGCACCAAGATAACCAAACCATAGCTCACTTTGTGCACAGCGCAATGCCATGCTGGAACAAGTTTGGGTTTCCAAGTTCATGTGAAGGGAAAATGTTATTATGCCGCATCCAAAGACATCCTATACAATTGTGTCCCTCAGGCTTTGTAGATTAGAATATCATTATTTGTCACTACATTACAGCACGGTGAAATCCTTTTCTTCGCATCTCCCAGCTTGATTGGAAGCTTGATTGGAAGCTGGGGTCAGAGCATGGGGTCAGCCATGATACAGCACCCCTGGAGCACATAGGGTTAAGGGCCTTGCTCAAGTTGTACCCCTGAGCTTCCAATCAGTAACCCAGCACCTTAACCACTGAGCTGCCACTCCCACCTTCTCTTTGTGATTTAACAAGAATCACATCTGGCAGGAAAAGTCAAGTGTCCCAATACTTTTGTCCATATAGTGTACTTTATTTTAGCGGGAAACCTTGCAGAAAGACTTTTCCATCCATCCACTCTGCCATTGTCCTTCATTTTTCATCATGTTTGTTCGATTCTCCTCTGTTGTGCCATGAAACAGCCCTACAAATAAACAAAAAGCATTTTAAAGTGAAATTCATTCGAATTTGAATGATATTAAGCTCTTTAAAATTGCCCTAAATGACACACCAGTGACATAATCAATAAAAAAAAAACAAGCCTAACGATCAACTCGGATTCATTGATTCATACATATGCAGATTTAAACACGACACTGTTTTGAACTAAGAAGAAATCGGCTGCAAATAATGATCCATATTAATGGCTCCGTTTATTTCAATAATACATTCTAATCAAAATTACATGATGACAGCTCACATAGCTGCATCATAGGCTGCGCTTTCTTCACGTGCCGGTTTCGCATTTCACTTAACAGCCCTCAAGAGATGCATTCGTTTCGCCTCCATCAGGTCAGTATGCAGAAAAGTTGGATTTTGTTAATCACTGTACACAGACTTTTTATGCATTCAGATAGTGAGGACCCACATTTTAACAGTGGTATTTACTGGTTCCACTTTAGTTGAGTGACAGTTATTTTATATCCAATGGACAAAGATCCTAGACTTATGTTTATGGAGGCCCCGCCTCCAAGCCTGAGGCCATAGGCCTGCTCTGCCTATAGCTAGCGTTCGCCCTGTGTATCCTACTGGCATATTATAATAAATAATGCTTCCTTAAACATTTATTCAGCCTGAGGAATTAGAAGCAGTACAATTCCCAAACCCAAACTTACATATGCCATGAAATGAAAAAAAAAAAAACGACGGGTGACATTTTCTGTATAATTTACATAAATGTTTGCAGCTATATTTACCTCCTGCCCCACTGCACGAATTAGAGAAATTATCGACAGCAACTCTTGCGCAAGCTCCTCGGATTAAGCACAGCTGATTTATAAAGATGAAAAGATTACTCCGTAATAAGCCTTAATGATATTACCATTGCGGCAGATTCGGAGCTGTAATTACACATGATGAAGATTTAACCTTGAGCTGACGTTCTCGCACAGTTCCCCACTCCGCTTATTTATTTCCCCCTGTTTTTTTTTTCAGCACTTGAAGATAGAAAGCAGCTCTCTTATAGCTCCCCTATCGAGTCTGAGGAGACTCAAAGGAGGGGGACGGTTGCATGAAAGCACAGATCGCAAATGAGATCAAAGGACAGCAAATCAATGGCTGATGCCTCTCCTTTAATATGGCGAAAATGAAAAGCTGACATTTTTCGAACAGCTACTGGGACTGGATCAATGTGGCACATGGCTCGCTTCTGCCAGCCGATCATCTGTCTGTGTCTGGCAAGATCACAAGCTTGGCTCGTCAAATTTAGCATGGGTGAAATTACTTTCTTTTACACAAAAAAAAAGCATACTTTTTGTACAATAGGGGAACAAATTACAGTGCCGAAATTTTTATTCTCTTGTGTTGTCCTTAAAAGTATTTTATTACTGTGTGGACAATATTTCATTCTGTTTTGTAACCTTTAACTGGACATTATGGTTTGTTTGACCACAATATATTATACATTGCTTTTCGTTATATATATCAAGAATATAGAGATCATCTTAAATTAATAATCAATAATGTATTAATAATTGATGACTGGACATGTTTGCCTTACACCTCCAGAGTTGGGGGTTTGAATCCTCTGGGTTCTCTGGTTTCTTCCTCCAGTCTAAAAGATATGCTGAAAGGCAACCTCATATTTTTATTGAAATGATATAAGTGTGTATGCTTGTGCATGGGTATATTTACAATGGATCTATGGATCATGTTAGATGAGAAAGCCTTTTATATGTAGATTAGACAACGGATGTTACTGCCCGATGTGAAGGTGAAGGTGATACGTAGTCTTATACAGTACTATGGTCACTTCCCAGCAATGGCAAGTTAAAGCTGTCACTGATGTTTGTAGTGCAAAATGATTATCTTCCTTCCTTATTTTTTACATACAGTTCATTAGATCTAGAATTCTGCTGCTCTAAATCCCACACAGAGATATAATAGTGCCATAGTGCATCAGAGACAGAATGTAGAGCAGATTGTTCATATAACACTAAGCATTAAATCTTTCAGTATTTTAATAAAAGCTTTAATTGAGTTATTTCACTGTAAAAAAAAAATCCATTAAATATTAGTAAAAAAAAAAAACAAAAAAAAAAACGCAAGATGTGGTTGCCAGAAATATTTTTTTTTTTAAATGGTCGGACTGTTCTATATGTTAGGGTAAACTTGCAAGGTAATTCTACA
Source organism: Silurus aristotelis (assembly GCF_946808225.1). NCBI lineage: Eukaryota > Metazoa > Chordata > Actinopteri > Siluriformes > Siluridae > Silurus > Silurus aristotelis. Next base: position 19,926,367 of record NC_139582.1, on the reverse strand, counting down.
GTAAAAAAAACTGGCAACTGTGGTTGCCAGAAATTTACTATAAAAACAAAAAATATGATAGAAATGCTCCTTTACATTCCTGCAAAAAAAATCATCACAATTCTATTGCGTTTTTCCCCCCACAAAAACATAGAAATCAAAATTATGTAAAAATTTGACATCTGGTTTACTGATCGGAAGGTCAGAGCTTGTTGGGCCCCTGAGCAAGGCCCTTAATCTTTTGTGCTCCAGACTGACCTTGTTTTCTAACATCACTGGAATATGGTATATGTCCTGTAATGTATATGTGCCAGCTATTATAAAAAACTTTTTTTCTTTCTTGTGTGACAAATTATGGTATATTTTATTCAAGGTGTGGCTGATTCATAACTTTTTTCCCACGATTTATGACAAAATATATGAATGTAACAAAAGAGCTATCCAATTCATTAAACTGTATTTAATATCAATAATTATTACTTTAAAAAATACCGTTATCGGCATCGATATCGACGATACTGGACTTGAAAATACTTGGAATCGACAAGCAATAATCGATAGTCAATTAGGAGCTGGGTGAGATGGATCTCCATGTGAGTCTCAACTGGGAGGAGCCTGAATGTTCGTGTGTGTGTTTGTGTGTGTGGGCGTGTGGGTGCGCGTATGTGTGCGTGCGCGCGTGTGTGTGGGGGGCGTTTCCATAACGCATTGTGGGTTTGTGCCTGATTGATTTATTGCTATATATACATATATATTTATATCAAGTCTAATGAGGACCGAGATTGGACATGTCCCCGTCTGTTAGTGCTGTGAAATCTTTCTGATCGACTTTTCACTCCAGTTGATTCGGAACGTGTGCAGTTCGGACGGAACCAGAAGAAGAAGAAGAGGAGGAAAAGGAGGAGGAGGAGGAAGAGGAGGAGGAAGAAGGAGCATCAGAAAGCATTTAGAAGTGCGTTATTGTTCCAGTCCTGTGTTGGAGATGAGAGAGAACTTTGCGTAATTGAGATGCGCTTCAGGAGCACAAGGACTTGAACCCAATCCCCAGGATGGATAGGAGGGCATTTTTTCACAGCCTGACGTTATTTTGCTTATTTCTACTCGGTTTTGATGCGTTGGCCAAAGGTACATTTCTATCCGCTCATCTAATTTATCATTATTATTATTTTCAACAGGCGCGCATTGATGCGCAAAACGTTTGATAACCAGATCAGACGACGTTATTCGCGAATTCAATCAAGATGCACAATCTTAGTTAACCTTTTATGCATTCCTATATAATTACAGAATGCGAATTTGGGTGCAATCCTGACCACGGGGTTTGTGACAATGGAGAGTGCAGGTATGTTGAACCATCAAATATGTATTTTTCTTCAAATACCTGAAATCTTTTGTATGAAGCATGAGGACAGAAATGGAATAGGAGAAAAAAAAGAAAATGCAGCTGGTGTGTGTAACTTCACAAACTTCAAATCAAACCATATCTTTGAGATGTATCAATAGGAATGTGGAAAATAAGGACCACTCTTGCAGCAGGCAGAGTTTCATATTAGAATATGACACTCGAGTAATGTGTGTTTCAGGTGCAACCCCGGCTGGAAGGGTGCGACGTGCGAGCAGTGCCTTCCTTTCCCCGGTTGCGTTCATGGAACATGTGAAAAAGCATGGCAGTGTGTGTGCGAGCAGGGTTGGGTGGGCAGGCGGTGTGACCAAGGTGAGACTCATTAGCCTCTGGACCTGTAGACATATTTCGGCAGTTATGCACAGTGCGACCTTGGCCGAGCGAAGATAATTGCTGTAGTGCGGTGACTAAGGAATGTGTGCAATGAATGATAGGATAAATAATTAATTTTGTCTCTAGACAGCCATCGGTGTTCGTCAAAGCCCTGCTCTGGCAATTCAACCTGCGTTGAAACAGAAGAGGGAGGATATCTTTGTATCTGTCCTCTTGGATTCACAGGCAAAAGATGCCAGCTGAAGAAAGGACAGTGTGTAATAAACGGGTAAACATTGATATATTTGTGTTAGTAATGTTATCCCGTTATAGTAATCTGGTCCATTGGCTTCTAAAAGCAAGTGATTCAAGAACAGAGCCATAAAGTAAACCCTGATATAATATGATACTTTTATAGGTCTCTGATCTGATTCGCTTACAATTTCAGTTCTCCATGCCAGAACGGAGGAACTTGTGTAGACAGCAATGGCCCCCCGTCTTGCCTCTGTCCTCCCGGATTCGCTGGGGCGTTCTGCGAGATCGACGTCGACGCCTGTGAGTCCAATCCGTGTCAAAACAGTGGGACATGCATCGGTCGTGGACTTGTCTACGCCTGCGTTTGTCCTCCTGCGTTCTCTGGACCCATCTGTAACATCAGCCTGGCTTTGTGCTCTAACACCACCTGTAGCAACAGTGCTACCTGCTTACCCGATACCAGTGGAGGAACCCGATGTATCTGCCCGTGGGGGGTAACAGGGCCTCTGTGTGACGTCCACATCCGAACGAAAACCAAGTCTAAACCACTGAACATAAGCCATTCCTCACAGATTGCTCATCCTTTCAACAGACTCTTGAGACACCCTGAGCACAAGGTCCTAAAGTTTTCCATGAAAGAGTCTGTGCATGCGTCTTCTCTGCTGGTCACACGCAGCCAAGTCATCTGCTTTGCTATTTTGGGGCTGCTCACCTGCCTGGTGGTCTTGGGGACCACGAGCATCATCTATTTCAATCGCTGCGAGACGTGGATGGCGAACACCAAGTACACCAAGCTGATGCGCAAACAGAGAGACTTCCTCCTAAGAACCAGTGACACAGAGCATTCGGTACACATCATCCTACCTGAGAAAATACAACTGACCAATTACAGGAAGAACTACACCACGATATAACAGTTGGAAACTCAGACACTTGTTCTTGGTGTTTTGTGAGTAAAAAAAACAACTGTCACTATTGTTTGTTGAATAGGTGTAGTACAGGAATTTGGGTATTTGGGAAAAAATATGAATTTCTCGGTTCTATGAGTAGATTTTATGTAGATAATATATTATGGTTGCACAAAATAATCACAATTGCTCGTTTTGCTTTGTCTAAATAAAAACAGCCCTCCATATTAGCCCTAACAATTTTAAAAGTATTGTATTTAAAAAATATATATTATTAGTGATTCATTACCACATCTGAATAGTAGTTATAAAAGGCAGACTTGGATTTGGGTATTAAAACGCAGAATTTGTAAAAATTTGGCAACAAAGACATTTAGACAAACGATTGAATCGACAGAAAGAAGCATCTTAGTACAACATAATCCAAAGGAGTCCATACTATTTTATTATAGTCTTTAAAAAATAATAGTCAAATGGTGAATGAAAGCTGTTGGAAGATACAAGATATTAAATCAACCATCGATTAAAAATAAAAAACAAATTATGCTGATAATACACACTTCCAGTCAATCGTTCTGAACAATCCAGATATATATTTTTAATTGTATTCAAAAAGTCAAGTTTACATATTAAAGATATATCAAATATCATTTATTTCAGAATAGAACAAAATAAACATCCATATTTACATTGAGATTCTCTATTATATATAGTAGATGACATATTACATATCGTGACAAAGGTATTGGGACACCTGAGTTTTCTAGCCATATGTGGTTCTTTTTAACTGTTACCACAAAGTTGGAGACACACAATTATACCAGACGTCTTTGGATGCAGGAACATAAAATTCTCCCTTCGCTTAAACTTAAAGACTCAAACTTGTTCTAGCATTATAATTGACCTGTGTACAAAGCCAGCTCCATGAGGATATGTTTTATATAAATTAGAATGGAAGATCGACTGCTATAGAGCTCTAACCTCAACCTTGCTGAATCCCTTGGGGATGAATTGGAATGCTCCTAATGCCCTTGTGGCTGAATGTGCACAAATCTCTAGAAGATCTAGTGGAACATCTTCTTAGAAGACCCAATGTGGAATAGGATGTTAAAATAAAACATGAGGTGTTCACAAACTTTTGTCCATATATATATATATATATATATATATATATATATATATATATATATATATATATATATATATATATACACACACAATCTCTATTAACTCAAAGGTGTTGTTTTGTTCATGCACTGTAGAAAAAGCAATTTAAATAGCTGTATGTTCAGTAAAAATATCTAGAAATCAGGACACGGAGATGCTCAGACATGGAGTTCTCCTCAGCACTCTCGCTCAGACCCGAAAGGCAAAAAAAAACTTTTTTTTTTTTTTTTTACCACCGTAAAGACTACGTAAGGAAAGTGGCAGATAGAATTATAAAAAAAACCAAATTTTAATGATTGAGGCTGGTATATAATCATATACAATAATTTAAACATTAGTATTAGATGGCTAGACTTACAGATATTTTCACTTATTCTGGTCATCTGGAAATCCACTGATATCCAAAAACCAAATAAAAACAAACAGGTGAGATGAGAGGAGACCAAAAGAGTGTATTAAAGAAATTTTTTGTAAATGCTGTATTTGGCAATGCAATGTGGTGCAATCCTCTGTCCTAGATGTTATTGATAACTATTTCTTATATAAGGCTTCACACCGATACAGATACTGAAGTTAATGAAATTATGTTTTAAAAAATTTTATAATAACGCATTTGTAAATTCCAGACAAATTATTTAGTTTCGAACAAAAGCCGTTGTATGGATACAAAATCCATTCATGACATGTATATATTCAGCCCAAATGTTTGAACTATAGAGTGCACACTAGCTTATCTCAATTATTTGGTTTGTTGTGGTCGACGATGACAAAATGTTCGTTTAACCCCTGCTGCTTTTTTTTCCAGCTACACACTGCCACTAAACGAATTCGCTACAGCACAATAAAAGTATTAGCTTCTCAAATAATATTCTTGTTCTTTCATTGTTTTTCTGCACTCATTTAGGTTTAGAACACTTGCAATACCCTTTAGATTAGCTTACCAGTGTAAAGTGTGAACTTTAGTTTTTGAAGGGGGGGGTTTGGCTGGGCTGAGGTGGTATCCGTAGAATGAATTACCATCTGTAAAAATGAAGATGGATATCTAGCAGCTTGAGCATCATTTGCATTGTGGCTGATGGATCATCTTTATCTTGTATATATTTTTCTATCCACTTTGATGTTTCATTCTGAAACCCTAGTTTACTCTGGACTACATTGTTTATTGGTATTTTCCTTAACTTTAATAGATGCATGTTTCAGCGTGGCGGCCGTGACGTCTGTGAATCTTTGCTACCATCTTGTGGCTGCACTGCTGTGAAATTCAAATCATGAAGTTCATAATATATGTTTAAAACGCTTGTTTGATCTAAATTATATTCATATCATTCCTGAGAATCAATGGGAACCTGGAGTAAAGCATAGTGAAGACACATATTATGATCCATTCAATTCATTTGCAAAACAAACCTGAATAATGCCATTTATCCAGTGCTTGATGTGAGAAAATGATCTTTATCTATAAATATTATGTTTGGAGCAGAGGTGGGAAGTAACGGAGTACAAATACTTCGTTACTGTACTTAAGTAGATTTTTTGGTATCAGTACTTTACTCCACTATTTATTTTTCAGACAACTTTTTACTTTTACTCATTACATTTTTACACAAATATCTGTACTTTTTACTTCTTACATTTTCAAAACCGGCTCGTTACTTAGCTTTGCCTCTAGGTTAAGAGGTTGCCGGTTCAAACACCGGCCAGGGCTCAAAGTTAAGAGTGTGGAAGGTTCCAGTGACCGTAGTGAGGAAGGTGTCAGAAATGGCTGCGTGGAAGGTCAGATGTGGACGGTTTCAGAGGGCGTATCCTGAACCGGGGGGGCAATATTCAGGCGTCTGCCCCCCTGGCGTCTGAGAAGCTGAAAACAGGGGGTTATGAAGCAAAAATGTCCAAAAAAAGTATCAACTTAGGCTCCTGGCAAAACTTTATTTAATAAAAAAAATTTTTCTCCTCTCCCCCTAAATGCAAAACTATCACCCTCACTTTTCTTCTGAGGCTGTAACCCAGCAGATCTTCACAGCCTTTGTTCACAGTCATCCACTCCATTGCTCTCCACACAACTTACCCAGTGTGGGGACAAGCCAAATTTGAACCAGCAACCTCTGAGCTCAGAGGCAAGGCTTTTACCACAAAGCCATCAAGTCCCACACCTTGCCTTCTTTTTTTTTTTTGGGGGGGGGGGGGGGGGTTATCCTTCGTTTCATGCTTCAAAGCAAGAAATTCAGACCAGAAAGAAACACAGAACGCAGGATTCGAACCCTGAACCCCACCAACAGCAAAATACCAGTCTTAACCCACTGAACCATCAGGAAGGACAGGCTGTGCCAATTGTTAGAGCAGGTCTATCTTTTCTTTCAAACCATCAATACAAGCATATAATGCTAAAGACAGACTTAGGAAGCAAACCCATATCGTGACTAGGAGGGACAATGCAGGATTTGAACTCTGATTCACACCATTAGCGAGGCACCAGCATTAACCCACTGAACCATCAGGAAGGACAAGCTAAAATGCTTGTTTAGAGCAGGTCTATCTTTCTTTTTAACCCATCAAAACAAGAATATGAAGATGTAGGAATCAGGAATTTAACCTACCTCATGACCAGCAGACAGAAAGCCAGGTTTGAACCCTGACCGCCAACATTAGCAAAGTACCAGCCTTAACCCACTAAGCCATCAGGAAAAAACAGGATGGGAAGCTTGATTAGAGCAGGTCTATCTTTCTTTTCAAACCATCAACACAAGAATTTAACACTAAAGAAAGATGTAGGAAGCGAATACAGATGTAAATAGCACAAGTTGAACCCACATTGTAAATAGCAGGATTCAACCAAGATCCCCACCACCAGGGAGACACCAACTTCAACCCATTGCACCATCGGTGAGGACAGGCAAGGGAGCTTGTTTAGAGCAGGTCTATCTTTCTTTTCAACCCATTAAAAAAAAAAATATATCGCTAAAGAAAGATGTAGGAAGTGAATTTCTGATCGTGACTGGCAGGCAGAAAGCAGGATTCGAACCCTGAACCCCACCAAAAGCACGATACCTCATTTAACCCACTGAACCATCAGAGAAGACAGGCCAGGTTGTTTGTTTAGAGCAGGTCTATCTACCTTTAAACCATCAACACAAGACTATAAAGCTAAAGAAAGATTTAGGAAGCAGGAACATAACCGACATCGCAACTAGCAGGATTCAAACCCTGATCCTTACCATCAGCGAGTCACCAGCCTTAATCCAATGAACCATGGAAGAGATCAGACTGGGAAGCATGTTTAGATGAGGCACAAGCCTTAAACCACTGAGCGACCACTGCTGAAAAGCATGTGTGCTTTTTATGGAGGGTTCATACTTTGTTTCATGCCAGCGCAGTAAGAAAGAAGGCATGTAGGACTGGCTTTGAAAACTTATCACCAGCGTGGACTATATTAAGGACCATGTTCAGGCACAAGCCTTAACTCACTGAGCTACCACAGAAGTGCTTTTTTTTTTTTGGTGGGGTTATCTTTCATTAAAGAACAGGAAATCAAGAAGTTAATCCAACACAGAATTGAAATGTTTTCAGAGTGGACAAGGTCCAGAAGTTTTATTTACCAACACAGCAACCAGCTCGACCAGGAATTAAACTCTCAAACTCATCCTCGTGGGGACCCTGACATTAACTCACTAGGCTATCACATCCATCCATCCATCTATCTATCTATCTATCTATCTATCTATCTATCTATCTATCTATCTATCTATCTATCTATCTATCTATCTATCTATCTATCTATCTATCTATCTATCTATCTATCTATCTATCTATCTATCTATCTATCTATCTATCTATCTAATATGATGTGAGGTCCAGTTAACAGCTAAAACAGGTAGAAGTAATAACTACTTTTTACTTAAGTACATGTCTGAGCCAAAACCTCTTTACTTTCACCTAAGTAAAAAAGTATAATCAGTACTTTTACCCGAGTATTTAAAAACATGAGGATCTGTACTTCTACTTAAGTAAAGGATGTGTGTATTTTTGCCACCTCTGGTTTGGATATAAATATTTATTGTCACTCATATTCTGAAGCCACAACTCTGAATCTATGATTCCTCCAATAGGACTGATAAAGGTTTCAGCTGCGAATTAGGAGAAATTGAGAATAAACCAAAAAGTTTTGACCAATATGACCTTCTCATATTGATTATGTGTGACATAAAAGTAATAAAAATAACATAAAATTGGTAAAAAAGCTAACTACAAGGAGAAAATAAAGACAGTACTTGCAGGAGGACAATACACATGTTGAGATGAAGGAGTTATATAGGGAGGTCCCAATATCCAAACACCAAACCGACAAATCTTTCTAAGACCCTAATTAATTGGTCTTGCCTACCGGTCCAAGGAAACTTGGCTTGAGCTGACTCACCTAAACCAATGAAGAATGTAGAACCAATGATTGCCCCGATGCTCCTTTCCCATCCCTGACTCACCCACCCAGAAGAAAGACAAGACAATCTTGTATCCCTGGTGAAAGTGGTGCTGTTAGAAAGAGAGATAGAGATGTAGAGGGCTGGGAATGTCCCCGCTGACCTAGATTAAGTGTTTCATCAAGAAAAGGTCAAAGCCATCAGAGGCTTGGTATTGTAAAAAGAGGATAAAAAAAATGAAGGAGAAATATAAAGGTCTGTGACTCAAAGTTTCATCATCATGAGCACACCACATTCAATTATCTACACTGCAAGAATTCACAATATATCACCAATGTTATCAGAAAGATGGCGATCGGAAAGATGCGGAAGATAGTATGGTGTTGTTACTATGACAACAACACCATACTATCCGTGTGGCCCTATACCAATCATTAAGGTATAAAAAAATTAAACATATTATTTAAAACCATATCCAATCCATACACTGCGTATGCTGTACTGGTATTACATGTAATTGAAGTCAAGGCAAGTCCAGTGGTGAAATTATCCATATATTGTTTGGAACCTTTTTATTTATTTTTTATCAATTAATTCTTTTGGTGTGTTATTGTTATTTTTTATTAACAGTGCTGAGAAAATGTTGATGAATGTATTTCAAGCTGATTTATTATCTCTTGAATATACATTCATGTTAAAGTTTGTTGAAGTTTATTATACTGTATATATTTACATGTGACATATTTGCCCCCTGTGCTATGTAATACTAATAGTATTAGGAAGGTGTGGAGGTCAGGAGAATAAGCAGGATCTCACATAAGGTACCAAAATGGGGAAAATGGGAACAAAAGAAAAGAATAGGATAAGAATAGTATAACAGTTAAGTGTTATCTACATAGCAGTAGTTGCAGTAACATTACTAATGTCCCTAATAAGAGGCAGAGGCAAGAAAGGTGGGAAAATACACCCTGAAAAAAGGGAACCCATTCTTTTCTTGGTCAATTTTCAAAGGAGCAGATAGTGTGATTGAGTCATTACTTATCTACAGAGTCAGACAATCAGTTCTAGGTACTAATAAAGAGCTTGTACCATTTGATCAAATTAGACCAAAAGGTCACTCATTCATAGGTAATTAGTAACATTTCTATCTATGCCAAATTTTACAAGGGGTTCAAGGCACTGTGAATAACACAAGGGTGAATACAATCTAAATGTCCAGTTCTTGTAAAGAAAGCATGAGCCAATTACTTTGCAGTAGAGTATGTAGTGACATAATATTCTTTTCTCATTTTGGCGATAAAGTATTTTCACATTGCTGAGGTGACAAAAGGCTTTGTGTATAAAGTATAACAGTACATATACATATTTGTGTGTGTTCAATATATATATATATTTCGATCATACAGTTCTTTTGCAAACCAACTATGCTAACTACTCCATTTACTTTAAAGCTAATTTTAAAACCTTAAAAAAGGTTTCATCTAAATTCATTTAAATTCATGACATCCTTTCAATGGCTCAAATTTTCATTCACCGATTGTTGACTGGCTCTTGAAACTAAATTAAAGACTTTAGAATTTTGTATAACGACTCCTAAGAAGCTTCTGACTAGCCAATTGCCAGAACTAGGAATGAATTAGGGGATACACTTGTGGCTGTTGTGATACACAGGAATATACAAGCAACTCAGTCACAAACTGGCAGAAAAAGCTGAGAGTGGAAAAAGCACCTGTATGGAATTTTGGACATATCAAATGCACAGAATCACAGACCTGGTAAAGGACCCATCAGGTACATCCACATTTAAGAGCACTAAATCACCAATAGTAGACATCTTGGTGCTACATCACTAATCCAATATTAAAAAGCCACATTGAAAGTGGAAAGTGATCAATATTTTAATTCTATAGTCAAATAAAACATAGAATTATGCCATAATGATTTGTACCCAGGTTATAAATCTACAAAAAAGGAGCTGCTGCACTTTAGAAAAACGATTGCACCTTGAGGAAGAGAAATAATCATTCTAAAACAATACCTTGAGACCACAGACAGAACAATTTTAATCCAGAGAAGCATTTGTAAACAGATTGAAAGGATTTTTGAAGTCAGGATGTTGAAGCAAAACACTTCGGAAGACACGCGTCAGCTTGCTGATGAGCCATTTTCCAGTCAGCAGGGGTCATTTCTTGACTGATTGCCACATTTTGTGTGCTGCCAGCTTGGCGTTTTGGTTGCAAAAGTTGGTTTTAGGTGTTACTCATGCGCAGGAAGCATCTTAGTGAACGTGAACTGCCATTTAACTGCATGAAGGTCTCATGATGCATAGCCAATTGGTGACAAAATATATTGGACAACAGTAAGTTTCATTTCTTTCTTTTTTTTTTTTTTTTTTTTACCACACTTATACTCGTGCTAACAGCTGCCTGCATGTGTGTAGGGTTTTTTGGGGCGTTTCTTCATGAAAATAAGATTTCTCAATTAAACTCTATGAGTCAATCAACGGACGCATGAAGATCAGTAAACGAACTCATCTGATTTCTGTACAGGTTTCTGTTTTTCGCTCATTACGCTGAGCAGTTTTATGCTGCTCTAAATACACTTGACCTGTGATGCCAGTGAAAGATCTCATCTCTTACACTGATATTCATCAACCCTGTTCTGAATGTGTTTTGCATTCCTGTTATGAATGGGCTTTTACTTGAAAATATAAGCAAGTTCAGAGTCAGATTAGAATTTCACCAGCATTCCGAGCGGACTCGGACGGAGACGGGCGCTCTAGACTTTCTAATCCAGTGGAAATGCATGTGTTTTCTTTGTGACATGAAGACTGCACATGTCGCCCATCTTGAAGCTTATATGTGTAGAGTGACAAAGTACATGATCATGACGTTTTACATGAACCAGACCTGTGCCACTATTACACATAAAATTGTACATAAAATTATACAAAGGATTATTGAACAAAATATTTTAGCAGCATTTGGCAACTTCATGCCCTTCAGCTTTAGCATTTAAAGCACAATGTGAAGAAAGAAATTCATTCCCCAGAGTTACTGCTATAAATTTAAACTTCTCAAGTAAACATCATGTTTTACATTTGTGTCAAATACAATGTACAAAACTTTGTGAACGCCTGAGCACAAGATTATTATGTGCTTTTTGGACATCACATTCTACATTCAGTCCCCATTTGCTCTTATTATAACCTCCACTCTTCTAAAAAGATGTTCCACTGGATTTTGGAGTGTGCTTGTAGAGGTTTGTGCTCATTCAGCCATAAGAGCATTAGTAAAGTCAAGTACTGATGAAGTGATGTGAGGAGGTCTGGGGTGCAGTCAGTGTTCCAATTCATTACTAGGATATTCCGTAGGTTTGAGGTCAAAGCTTTATAGCAGACCATTCAAGAGCTTCCACTCCAACCCATGTAAATCTTCATGGAGCTCCATTTGTGCACATGGCCATGCTGGATACGGTTTTGGTTTCTTAGTCCAAGTAAAGAGTAAACGTAATGCCAGCACATCCAAACACACCCTATACAATTGTGTGGTAACTGTTTTGGGGAAGAACCATATATGCCTGGAGAAGTCAGATATCCAATACTTTTGTCCATATAGTGTAAATTTGCATTTTGGCTCAAAATATTTGAACTTACAATCATCACAGCATGATAAGTAGTAGAAGCAGAAGTTTCAACTTATCAAGCCACACATATTCATCCTTTGTGTACCTCATTTGTTTGCTTTAAAACATTCAGAATAGACGGATAAATGAGATTTTGAGCAATTTTTTTCCTTCTTCTTTTCTGCTCAATACACATGCTCATACACCACAGCATTCGTATTTGCAAGTCATTCGTATTTACAGAAAAGCCAACAAATGTTTTTTTTTTGTCTTTATGTGTGTTTTTTAAACTTACACAACCTGTGCCCATACATCAGAAAATGCAGATACGTTGGTTAACTTTCACACGATACAAGATACAATGACTGCAGGTTGGACAAAAAAGTGTGTTTTATTTTTGTCCAGTTCAGGAGCCTTGATAGTCTCCTCGATAGTCTCTTTTTTATCACACCTCAAGGTTTAACACACAAACCAGTCAACTGTATATTATTACTACTTTATTTAACATGTGCAAGAAATGTGAACAATGTTTCATTAATACCACCCATAGATTTCACAATTATTATAGTGTTGCATGCAGAGTTTTGTCAAAAAAATGTCTTCTTCTTCTTCTTTCGGCTTCTCCCATTAGGGGGCGCCACATCGGATCATCCGTCTCCACTCCCCCCTTGTCCTCTACATCTGCCCCTGTCACACCAACCACCTAAATCTCTTCCCTCACCACATCCATAAACCTCCTCCTTGGCCTTCCTCTTTTCCTCCTTCCTGGTGTCCCCATCCTCAGCATTCTTCTACCAATATTCCCCATGTCCCTCCTCTGCAGATGTCCAAACCATCTCAATCTCGCCTCCCTCACCTTGACTCCAAAACGTCCAACATGCGCTGTCACTCTAATAAACTCATTCCTAATCCCGTCCATCGTCGTCACTCCCAATGAAAACCTCAACATCTTCAGCTCTGCTACCTCCAGCTCCACCTCCTGTCTTTTACTCAATGCCACTGTCTCTAAACCATACAACATCGCAGGTCTCACCACAGTCCTATAAACTTTCCCTTTCAATCTCGCAGATACTCTTCTATCACAAATCACTCCTGCTATCACTCTTTTCCACCCACTCCACCCTGCCTGCACTCTTTTCTTCACTTCTCTAACACACTCTCCATTACTTTGCACTGTTGAACCCAGGCACCTGAACTCCTCCACCTTCTCCATCTCTTCTCCCTGTAACCGCACCACTCCACTGCCCTCCCTCTCATTCACACACATGTACTCTGTCTTACTCCTACTGACTTTCATTCCCCTTCTCTCCAGGGCGTTCCTCCGCCTCAAGAAAATAAAATGGCATGCAAAAGAACGAGACAAAGTTTAGAACCCAGGCTTGTGATTCCACAAAATGAGACTTTGTGCAGCAAGTAAAGCCATGTCTAATGTTCTAAGAAGAACCGGAAAACACTGTATTAGTTACTCTCTTCAACAAACTATTTACCACCCACTTTCTTTATTTTCCCTTTTTTTTCAGCCACCAAACATCATGTCTAAAAATCAATTCTTTTTCAACATAATTTGACACAATGGTGAGTGAAGTTCAACATACTGATGGTCAAGTTAATTTATAATTTTTATGAATTTGGCACAAAATTGGATACCAATGATTTAACAAACAAACAGTATAGGATATGGAAGTAAAACACGTTTTCATGCTTAGTGTTTTTAAAATTTTAACATTTTTATTTTATGGAGAATTTGTAAGCTTTTATCTAATCGGAAAATACCCCCCTACACACACTTTTGTTTCGTTTCCCAACGTGTCTTGTCAGATGACTAGTCACATGATTTCGCAAACACGCACACACACACACACACACACATACGGGGGGGATGTGGTGTTTATAAAAGTCGCACAAACAGGTCATACGCCGCATACGGAACATCTCCTCCAGGTAAGACGCTTCAAAGGTTGCGTACTTGTTACGTCATAATAATCACCTGGCTTGTGTTGATTTGTTACGTGTTTAGAGGTTCCGATTCAAATCTTTAAGGATTAGTCGGTTTTCGCGCTGTGCACGTGATAGGAAGTTTAAATGACGCTTTTTAGCGTTTAATATCTTTCTCGGGTTTGGGATTTAAACGGAAATAACGTCGTGTTCTTTTGCCCTTGACAATTTTTTTATTTCGTTTCTGGGTTGTCACGTGGTTCGTAGATTTGGGTGCGGCGGTACATCTGCTGACTCATAAAATAACTCTAAAAGTTAACATCTAGTACATATCTAGAGTGTGTGTGTGTGTGTGTGTGTGTCCCACCCTAGACGTCTGTTTTTATAAAATTGTGTTGATAAAGCACGATTACTGATGTCATGGGGTTGCCTTGGGGTTGCCAGGTTCAGGATAACTCCCCACAAAATTAAGTTTGACAATCTAATGCTTTACGTTAATTGTGATGGAAATGCACTTTTTGTTGCGCTAAAGGAGTCACGTGATATCATTCAAGATTAGTGTTGCATTTACACAGCAATTAAGACCTGCTTGAATGCAGCTGTAATTGAGTGTCACGGGGCCATTGAGATCATTGATCAAGGTTGCCAGGTTTAATCAGCCCTTAAGATCACTGACTGATTTGAGGACACAATGATTAAAGCGAAACCAATAATAAACCTGGACTGAAGGATCATTGCTTCTCTGGGAAGATGCTTGTGATCTGTTCTATGATCTTAGAAATCACCCCGAATTCTTCCACCTGCATGTTTCTCAGCCCTGATCGATTGAGGATGTGAAAGAGGTGTCTATTGTGTAATGTGTCACATGAAGGTTTAAAGAAATGATGGCTCAACACTTACTGTCTTCGTCTGGATTTCAGCCCAAATGTATTTGCCAGAACATGTCTTCTGCCTGGTCTTGGTGATCGGCAAGAACGATTATAATAACAAAAGGATAAGCTTCCAGCTTTCGTATTCTGGGAAAGCATTAAATTTGACTGTAGTTGACGAAAGATTGCTTAGTCATTTCATCCTGTTATACACTCATTATGATTCCTATTCTTAAATGTTATATCTATCTACTGTCTATTCTTTGGGTTCTAAGGCATTGTAGTAAGGCCTGTCTGCATGCCTTACTACATGTCTGCATGACTGCAACCTCAGTGAAACCCTTGGTTGTGTAGCCTCAAGTCCCAATCATGTCTGAAGTGCATTTACTGGTTAGGTACATTCCATAAACTGTTACCTACACACGTTAAATCTAGGGATGTGCATCTCTGTAACAGCCGATGTGATTCGCATCTCGATGCATGGCCTACGATACGATACACTAAAGATGCGTATGAAGCAACTACCGATGTAAAAAGGATTTCAACACAATGGGACATAGTTCGCTTTTATTTCTTTCGTTGACTGACAGCAAATTATACCTTTTTATTACATGCCTGTGTAGTGCAGAAAAAAGATTAAATAAAGCAGATGTTTTATTTATAAAAAAACCCAGATAAAAACGATGCACCACAATACAAATGCTAACTTGTATCCGATGCACCCTTTTTTTTTTTTTTTTTTTTTTTTTTTTTTTTTTTTTTATAAATCTAGGCATCTCATACCTAGTTAAATCTAAACTTCAAATGGATTTTTCTTTTAGAATGAAGTGCCTAATTTTCCTGTGCCTTGCCTCGGCCCTGGCCATGTCCTGGGCGCGTCCACATCTGCGGGCGCTCTCTCACGAGATGGTCAACTACATCAACAAAGTCAACAGTACATGGAAAGTAAGTGAATGTATTGGCTTATTAAAAATATAGGTAGTACAGCCAAATATATATCTCTCTCATATCAGAATGTGATGTTTTAAGAAGGTTTATGAAAAAAAAATTTTTCTTTGTAGGCTGGACATAATTTTGGCAACGTTGATTACAGTTATGTGAAGCAGTTGTGTGGAACAATGCTGAAGGGACCGAAACTTCCAGTCATGTGAGTTTGTTTTTATTTATTTATTTGTTTGTATGCATTTTAGGAGTTTCTTCCCTTTTTTTTGGTCACATTGACTTTTCCAAACGTCTTTGCATCGTCGGCATAACTCTGCAAAAAAAACCTGCTGGCTGTATAGAATAATCTGTGGATCAGCTCGAAGCAGCTGATCTTCATGAGCGTAAAAGAGAATGTCATGCAAGTGAAAGAGGAAACACGTTTTTTTTTTTCTTCGTTATGCGACCCTTGTGATGAATTGTTCACTTCATTAAAGGAGGAAATGCACTGTGGTTGAAAAAATTTTTTTTGGTCACATAGGACTATACCATTAAAATAATTCCGATGTCTTGCTTCCTCTTTTCGAAGAATGCAAAGAACTTTAAAAAAAATTATTGTTTGGGGGGTTAAATTTGCTTCTTATGTTCATGAAAGCTAGAAATCTTTGTGTACAGTGGAACCTTTTGTACACTTAAAAAAACAAAACGCATTTTCTTTTAATATAAATGTCTCTAGAATCAACCCCCCATGTAAATGGGGCTTTATCTACACTAAAAAAAGCACATACTCCAGTTTTGCTGGATATCATTATACTTTGGACTGTAGACTTGTCCACTATCTATATCCAATGCTGGAGTCAACTGAAACAAAATGACACCAATTTGTTTGCAGTAGGAGTCAATTACAGATTATTATGAATGCTGAAAATGATAATTAGTAAATGATGCATGCTATTAAAGGTTATGTGGCTCCTTTTTTGTGTCTATGTAGGGTTCAGTATGCTGGAGACATCAAGCTTCCAAAGAATTTCGATCCCAGAGAGCAGTGGCCCAACTGTCCGACTTTGAAAGAAATCCGAGACCAGGGCTCATGTGGGTCATGCTGGGTAGGTGGTTTTATTTATTTATTAAAGGCGAACTCAGTGTTTGATTAAAATATTCTGGCTTTTCTATTATTAAATATACTAGAGATTTGGATTTGTTCATGACTGACTGTAGCGTATGCATTGTCTAACTCGCAGGCTTTCGGGGCAGCTGAAGCCATTTCGGACAGAATCTGCATCCACAGTAACGGAAAAATGAGCGTCGAGATCTCCTCTGAGGACCTGCTGACCTGCTGCTCTGATTGTGGGATGGGGTGAGTGAGCAAACCTGTAGAGTATATCTACAAAACTTCACCAGGGGTCAAAGTACCATGCTGGATTTATTGCTGTGTCCAATGGTTCCCATTATGTACGTCCAGAAGCTTGGGAAGACATGGGAGTTTCCTTCATGAGGTGTGTGTGTGTGGGTGGAGGTGGTGGAATATAGCTCGGACAATGAAATTTGATGTATTCTTGAATCATTTTACTGGAATCTGCCTAGCACCATGAAAGTAGAAATCGTAGTCAAAGTGCAAGTGAGCGATGTCAAACTTGCTTCTTTTGGAACACTTTGGCAACCGAACAGAAATCGTATCAGGAGTTTCCAATCAAAACGAGTTTATTTTGGGGGAGGGGTTTGACCCTTCTAAACCCTGTGGCTAAACAAGAACTTTGACTACAATCAACATTGTCCCCTAATTGTCATGAAGCAAAGCAGATAACTTAACCTTTTGCAAGCTTTATTGAGGAACATCTGCAACCTAATCAATTGTAGGACACAAAGGCTTTCGTGTCCTCATGTATTTCTTGAGGCCAAGGTCTGGGATCCTGACTCGGTGTTTCATCACAGACTGGGCCATTCCAGTGTTGTACAATGACTCACAAGTCTGTATTATGAAGTTGGTGAGATGCAATTTATGGGCATTATGGAAATGGTAAATGTGACTGATTCTTTTAACACAGTATTCAAGAACAATCAATTTATTTGTATATTGTCGCCTAATGAGGCAAGCAAACATCCTTTAATTCATCTTTATCGTAGACACTATACAAATAAAAATAATATAAATATTAGTTCATTCAATTTTTCTCTGATTGCTGGTGGATCTGCTTTTCACTGGGTTGAGGGGGGAATTCCATCTTGGATTGAAAGAGTTCCTATTCAGAGAACTGCATGTACATGTGATCTAAAAATAGTTTGCCACCTACTGCAATGTCTAATGGAGGGATGAAATTAGAGGATAAAAACAGGGTGAAGGAGAGCATACAGATTTCTACAAGGCCACAGAAACGAGCAGTGTTCAGTTCTCCGTACAAATCGCATATTATTATTAAAAATAATGCATTTTTAATGCGTTTGGGCTGAAATCATTTTGTCCAGTTATCAGTATAACTGGGGTCAAAGCTGGAACTATGCGTGTGGAAACACTACTCCAGAATTAGCCTCATTTGTTGACTGGAATACCATGTCCGTTTGGAACCGAAAGTTCTGTTACAGAATTACATAATACAATTTTACTGCATCCGTCTCGGATATCTTCTGTGCATTCTTTTAGATCATGGCAGTATTTCTTTCACTATCCATGCTTCTAAGATTGTATTACAAAATGTAAAACTTGGAAAGTTCTTTTTTTTTTTTCCCTCTCTTTTGGACTCCATAATGGGATGTGTTTTAAAGATTGAAGTATCAGGTATGGTTTAAAATGTTCTTGAGCCAAAGATCACCCTCAACCTGCTTTCTCTTCCTATAGCAATAGACAATAGCTTATCTTTTTCATTTTGCACGTGAATCCGTGGTGTTTGAGGAACTTTACGGAAACTCGAGATGAAAGAACGCACGTGTACACGCAGCTGTTTTCAAAGCTGAACTGACCACAGAAAGCTGGGGTGATATCAGTTTGAAGGTGATATCATGTATGTATAGAAAAGTAACAGTATTGAGAACATTTCTGGGAAAAAACCCTCATCTGGTCTAAAATAAGTGGATTAAAGTGTTTGCTGTATAAACAGAATTTAAATCTAGTTTTTCTATAGCGCTTATCACAGCGAATATTGTTTCAAAGCAGCTTTACAAAATGTAAGAATTATAGAACCGGACTCAAACGGGAACCCCAGCCGCACTATGGGTGATGCAAAGAGTGTGATTTCATAAAGCATTAAAACACCAGACAGGGAGAAATATCATGGGCACTTTTATACAGTCAGTTTGGAGTTGAACTCAAATTAGTTCCACATCTGAGATCATATAGATTAAACACCAACTCCTCCATGCCAGAGCCAATAAATGGTCAATGGTGGAGAAATGGCATATGAACCAGGAGCTACTGAGCAACTCATAAAATAGCTCAACATTTGCGATCATTATAAATCCAACCCCAGCTTCTCCATGCCAGAACCTTTAAACACTCAGAGGTCCTGTGTCCAAAGATATGATTCACTTCAGATATGATAATATACAGGAACCTGGTTCCTGTATACCCATCGATTATTATACTGTATCCCAGAGCTGTAAAGGTGCTCGAGACCCTCTTCCTAAACATTGCGGGCTTTTGCTCTATTCCTCTTTCAGATGTAATGGAGGTTACCCGTCTGCTGCCTGGGAATTCTGGACTAGTGAAGGTCTCGTGACCGGTGGACTCTACGACTCTCATATCGGTAAGTGTTCGGGATGATGAGATTCAAAGTTAACTATGTAATGCACTGATTCAAAGTGTGAATGGGTTAAAGTTGGCATTGGCATCGGTAAAAAAATTATTTATATATAATTATTAGTAAATGTGCCTAAACTTTGTATTATTTAGGAAGAGACCAATCATTTGTGACCAGTATTTGTTTGCTATGTGAATATGACTCGTCACAACACTACGGAGACCGAGGTGTGTCCTAAGAGTCCCATAGAATAGAGATTAACATGGCAGAGGTAGAGCTGCACTTCTTGGAGACAGAACAAGAAAAGAACGTACATTTATGATTTGCTTGACCAAAGCAATAAAAGTGCAATATCTGTACCATATCGAAGTGCAGAGCGTCATATTGTTTCCGTTGAATTGCATTGTGTTGAATTGAATCGAATCTCACTGCATTGTAACGGGGCGATTCAGATCATCTGTAGCTGCTCCATATGTATCTTGATTGTACAATGTCGTTGGCTACGCATTGAAATATGAATCGCATCAACACTTTTCCACATGCTTCAGGTTTTAGTGGCGTTTTGTTACCGGTTTTGTTTTTCCAGGTTGCCGACCGTACACCATCGAGCCTTGTGAGCACCACACAAACGGCTCTCGGCCTCCTTGTACAGGCGAGGGCGGAGACACTCCGAGCTGCGACCAAAAATGTGAACCCGGCTACGGTATCTCCTACGTTCAGGACAAGCACTACGGTAGGAGCTGTTGTCTTTGAGAATTTCACATTACTTTGCAAATATCAAAGCAAAAAAACCAACTTTTTTTTGGATGGTTCTAGGAAAAGAAGCTTATCAAGTTTCTTCTGATGAGAAGCAGATCATGGCAGAACTCTACAAGAACGGCCCTGTGGAAGGAGCCTTCAGCGTGTTCGAGGACTTCCTCTCGTATAAGTCTGGTAAGGCGTGAAATCTTATCGATCCCAGAAGTTTCAAATTTACTTGTTTGTAAAGTAGGAACTTCCACTTTATGGTGTTGTTTCGGTCCTGTTCCAAATTCTAGGTGTCTATAAGCACATTACTGGTGCTGAAGTAGGAGGACATGCCATCAAGATCCTTGGCTGGGGAGAGGAAAATGGAACCCCTTACTGGCTGGCTGCTAACTCGTGGAACACCGATTGGGGTGATAACGGTAAAAAACATGGATAAACAATGATTTGTGAAGCTTGATTGAGATTTCATGTTCAAAGTTTAAAGCAGGCTCTAAGAAAGATGACTTTTGTCCCAACCCTCTGATATGAAAGATGACCCATATCCTGCCCTCTGGTATTAAAGATGACCTGTGTCTTGACCCTGGTATATCAATGACTGTTATAGTTGCTGGTGTGTCTAAAGGCATCCTGACCCAGATATTCCTTCTCTCGTATCTGGATGTGCACCTGTAAATGTTTAACCTTTTTTGGGGACTTGCAGGGGGATTCCTTTGGCATTCATTTGTCACATGCAGAAACACACACAGTGCAATGTGGTAAAATGCTTTTTGTGGTATGAATTGGAAGAAAAAAAATTATAAAAAAGTTGTAGATAAAAAAAAAAATTTGAATAGAAAATTATAGAAGTATATAATAAATTAATAATTGCAGAGAGAAAATTCAATGTACAATAAGAAATGGAAGTGTATGTTTATGTATGTACATGTAGCAGCATTGCATTTTACTTTTTATTAAAAATTTTTGCTTGTCAGTAAAACCTGACATGACTATTAAGCCATTTAGTGATTAACTCAGAAGTAGCTGAACAAAAATAAAGCAATAAACAAAGTACAGATTGTTCCCGGGTTACGATATTTCGATTTCAGCTTTTCCAATCTGTGTATTATACTGTATAAACAATACAAATTGAAAGTAAAAAAAAGTTTTTTTTATATCTTTATCATCACCATAAGATATAAAAATCGTAAGACGAACTCTGGGATCTTAACTCTGGGACCATCTGTACTTTGGGGTTATTATGGTTCATCTACTTCTATATTGACCGAAACATAACCCGTAAATAAGTGATCAATTAAATTGCTTTTATTACTGTTTCAGGGTATTTCAAGATCCTGAGAGGTGAGGACCACTGTGGCATTGAGTCCGGCATCGTGGCCGGTATCCCAAAGTAGCTCCTACGCAACTGAAAACTGTTAAAAATATGGAGTTATTTTTTTTCTTTTTTATTGGTGCATTTTAGCAGTTGAAGATTTTTTTACAAATACATTTTAGATATATAGCTTACAGATTTAAGCGCCCGTACCCCCCCCGTTTTAGATTAATAAATGGGCATTGTTTTGATTTTACAAAAAATGTTTTTATTCAGTGATTTTGTGGATCTGTTTGATAAAATGTTTTTTCCTTAAACAAATTGACCTGCTAGGTTTATAAATCCAGTTTGTTTTATGTGTGAAAGAATCGGTGTAACATGAATTCCTGTAAAAATCCAAACGGTCTGTTCACGGTTCAGCGACTGAAGAGAACGAAAGAGCTCATACTATTCTGAAGGTCATGTCTGGGCCACGTACTCCTGAATATACAGGCTTGTTCTTCATGGACGATGGCTACAATTTCTTGGTTGACTTTCTGCAATTTCACAGTAGTCAGGAGATTGGTGAATTGTCTATGCTTTATTTTTAAAAAAGAAATTGTTCTTTTAGCTACTTTAGCTTTGTAGGCCTTGTCAAATGTCAGTCTTCTTTCTATGAGAACTTGCTGAAGTGTCTGTTCCAAACCAATCAGAAGGCTTGACACTAGAAGGACTTTTCCCCTACAATTCATACTACATTTTCCAGAAGGGTGTTTAAAAAGTCAGACCCTGGTAACGGATATGAATGCATGGTTCAGTCTGGATCTTCAGCCCAAAGGTTGTTCAGTGGGGTTCAGGTCAGGGCTCTGTATTCTAGACTATGGTTATGGAATTGGCACTGTGATGGTCAGGTGTTCACACAAATCTGGTTATATAGTGTGCGTCATGAAGCGTCGCTTCTTTCATGTTCTGTTGGATGATATTAGATGGATCAATATCTAAGTTGTATATTACGTCAGGAAATCCATGACTGCAACAATTCTGTGGGGAAAAATGACCTAAACAAGTACCAATGCATTAGTAATACAATTACAATCTGGTACAATCCAAAAATAGAATGATTTCCCTAAATTTGAGAATTTCAAATATAACTATTTTGAATTTAACATCTGAACTGTAATCTTTTTGACAACTTATGATGGCTTAAAAACTCGGAGATTCTGGAAATGTTCAAATTCATTGTATTTGTGTATTTCAACTACACAAAAAGCTGCTTTTTTTTCCCCCATTTATTAAACCATTGACAGCTGCATGCAACTATACATGAATATACAATACATAATACTGTTTGCATGTATTTCGCTCATATGGATGCGACTATGAACAATAAAATTAACTTCGGTAATCGGTAAAATGTTCAATTTGTGCTGTAGTTATTGATCTTGATCCATTGCCATAATACATGGCTGGCGTCTATACATGGGCAACTTGCATTACTCTTTAGGCAAGAACAGGTCAAATTTTAGCTACATATTTTTCAATATACATGGGGAAACTCGATTTATGAGCGTAATTCGTTCCGGAAACGTGCTCGCAAACCAATTTACTGGTCTATCAATACGGGTTTTCCCATAAGAAATAATGTAAATTCAGGGATATCCATGTGGCAACTTCACTGTACATGCACCAGCAAGTTGTAATAGTAAAAATATTGAAAGTACTTCAAATCAAATCAGTGACCGTAGATTACGATGCATAAATACAGAACAAAACGATGTATATGTCTCCATTAATAGTGATGGCGGAGAACATGATCCCTCTCCTGCCACAGATATTGTAGACTTGAATTCTCCTGCTGAAAATTTAGCCAGTAGGTTGTAAAAGGGATGTGAGGAGTTCTCTATGAAAACATTTTCAATAGATGAACACCTCAAAATACTGTCTGGAGAGTAAATTTCACTTTGTGTGTAATCTGTTTGAGAAAACAAGCTTTTTTTTTTTTTTTTTTTAATGAGGACCTACAAATTCAGTGGATTCTTCATATGTATTAAAGCACCACAACTGTTTCCATCACTGCTGATTAGCATGAACCAGTTTAATAATAATAATAATAATCCAGAATTAGGTTGTCTTTCTCTATAAATTAAATATATAGATTTAAATATATAAATTTCTCTTTTGCTGCTGTGCCAATTAACTCTAATACATTTGTCACTGTCATTTATGGTACTGATCATTTAAACTCTGCAAAATTAAATATATAAATTAACATTTACTGAAACTTAAAAAATACAATTATTACTTCGCTATCACAATCACAAAACATAGTCAGAGTCCTGACTACACACACGTCACACTCCAACAAAAAAAAAACTTTTCTTTTGGGTTTTTTTTTATTTTATTTACTCCAAATATAAATGACAAATACATGCTTCCATTTTCTTGGTCATATTTAAAAGTCATTTGGGTACATAACACACACAAATCCTTCTGGTCTTATCTTTAGAACAGGTGTGTGTTGTGCACCTGGAGATGAAACGTCCAAAGTCATGCCCAAAATCATGCCTACGGACATCGACGCTACCGAAGATAAAATGCTGCTACAATAATTTTTTTCCCCAAAGAGAATATTTGGTGTATATTTGGTAATATTCGATATACCTTTCCCGACTTTTCAGACAAATCAGGTGCAAGATCACTAGGTGTTCGTCTTCCGTGATCATCTTTTGCATTAAAAGTGTAGATTTGTATGCATTCTGACAAAAGTGTGCCCCCTGGTGTTAGAGGGACTAGCAATAAGATGATGTCTTTGGAGAAACGTCCTTGTGTCCTGTTATACAGTGAGATTCAAAAATGTGAGACCAGCTTTAAACCTGGAAATAACAACGTTGTAGGATTTGGACAAATGTGAACAAAAAGGGAAGAGTTTAACGTTAATACTTAGTGTTTATTCGACAGTTCATAGATGTAATTGCAAGTCCTAGTTTAAAACATTCGGCCGTAAAGGACGTTAGTAAGGTCGGGTACTGATGTAGGGTAAGGAGGCCTGGGATGCAGTCCATGCAACACTTCTGCCCATTATCTTTAAATGGCTGGATATTGGGCGTTCCAATACTTTTGGATACTCTGTATAGTTAGTGTCGCCTTGTGTTTCGGACATTTACGGTTTGTTCTTTACACTTCGATCCGATAAAATTGGTGTAGGTCGGACAGAGGGACACTTTCGCAAACTCGTGTCCAAACCGAAAAAATGCAATGTGAGTTTTGTGCTCTTTTGCACTACTAGTGGTTACATATTGTTTTTCTTTGAATGTGCCGTCCCTCCTACGGAGCTTGGAGGAAATATGACCTCCGGTGGTCACTTTGTTGCGACGAGTATAAGCAGGCGAGGCTCTCGATCCTACTTATATTGATGGTTATATAGCTTGTAGTGATTTTTTTTTGTCTTACCGAAGAAAAAACTAATTCTGGTCCCAGACATTTCAACCCCACCGTATACCTACTCTATTTTACATGATAATTTTTATCTGTCATTGTGTTTAATGAAAACGTTTTTTGACTAATCTAGTTCATATAACAGCATTAAGAATACTCCACAACAAAGTCTAGGGTAGAGCTTTGGCAAGAATTGAAGGCAGTTTTTCACACCACACTGCTAACATCATCTTAAAACAAGCATGCGTGTCTTTACTCATGCTAAATATTCATCCATATATCGTAAAACTGGAATTAAATCAGGTGTGTCCAAACAAACAGTCGTGGCCCCCCCCCCGATATAGCCGATGTAACGGTACAGCAAAGAGTTTAAAGGAGCGTCTTTAACGAAGACGCTGTTCAGGACAATTTACATGTCATTCTTAATTGATTAGCCCTTGCTCAAACAAACAGTGCATATTTATTCATAGTGCAGACAACGAACACAACCAGCACCTCGATATCAAGGACCGAAATCAGCAATCATCTGTCAAAGGAAAAAAGAAAGAAAAAAGAAAGAAAAAGAGAAAAGGTTCGCAAGCAGAGGTATTAGTTGCATGCCATACAGTCATTCTCGAATTTGTGTCGTTTACTCGCACTCGTCCATTTCCTTTTTTATCTCGGCAACGTAATGATGCTCTTTTCCAAACGCGATGTTCATGATGTCGATAGCCTGAAATAGAAATCGAGCACGCAAGTTTCAATGTTTTTTATTTTAATAACAACACAACTTCTTAGTTGTGAAGCTTACCAATAGAGGTCGGCGATTCATCGAACTAGAGGCAAAAATCCATACTGATAGTTATTCCGGGTTGCGTACAGTACAGGGCTCTAGAGGTTTGAATGCGTGCCTTTTTATTTTCCTCAATATTTGCTAAGATAATTAATACATTCATATTTCATTTAGCACCTTTTCATAATTCAGTACTGCTTTCATTTTTGTAATAAATTTCAGTACTATTTAAAATGGATTATTATTATTTTTTTAATCCAGTGCCCATATAAAAAAAAGCTTCATTGGTTATTGGCAAATACAATCTATACAAACCAATAGGTATGCTGCTTCGTGAATATCACAACACTACTGAGACCGAGGCGTGTCCTAAGAGTCACATATAATAGAGATTACCATGGCAGAGGTAGAGCTGCATCTTCCTAGAAACAGAACAGGAAACAACTGTCTGGTTTAGGGCTGAAACTATTCCTCGAGTAACTCGAATACAAAAAAACGATCCTCAAACGAAGTACTGCATTTACCCACGGACCATTATTACTGACGCACCACCCGCTAAACTCTGGAGCGCTCTGGACAGGTAAACACCAAAGATGCTGCTGAATGAAAAATGGCGGAATGGGGAGAAGATTCATATGGAAGCCCATTTCCGGCACATAAAAAACAAAGTTTGCCTAATTGCGACTTTATTTCTCGCCATTTTGTTGTAATATTTTAATTAAATGCACTAAAGGGGTTTCATTTTCACAGATATCCTTTTATGCAATTGCAGCAATAAAGTTCTTCTTATCCAGTGGAATATTCAGTGGAATACTCGATTACTAAAAATACAGCCGTAGTCTGGTTTTATTAAAAAAAAATGTTCCCGCTATATTATTTTGGAATGACCTCAAATTCAAATAAAGTCACTAAAATGCTTTATTTGTACGGTAACATGGAAACATGCGAAGTTGTGAAAAGCTGTGTGGGTTAAGAGACCGGATGTTTCAAAAAATTCGAAAAACACACGATACCTTTTGTAAAGCCTTCACCCCTTGCGTTTTTTTCTCCAGTCCCATGTAAAGTCTTCCCAGCTTCAGGTACATAGAAGCCACGTTGAGGGAGTACTGAGGATAATGCACACTGTGAGTGGAAGAAAACGTGTCGGTGTTAAAAATAAATAAATAAAAAATCGTCATGGTTATTTTAGATCAACAATCTTTATCTATACAAATAATCCATTAGACCTGTAGGGATGCACAATTTTCTCGCCGTACTTCAGGGCTCCGTCCCAGTCCTGCATGTAGAGACACACGCCCATAGCCTGGTACATCATGTGCAGCATGTACACGTTGGTGTCCACAAATAGGGATCCCATTTTCTCCAGACTTAACTCGCAGATCTCGAGCAGCTCGCTGGGAGGCGCTGTGAAGTCAAGGACCTTTATAAGTCGACCGCGTGTGCTTAAGTGTCTTGATGAGCGTCAGGTGACTTGTGAGCGCCGATTTTGCCAAAATTGATTCAGTTTGTTCCCTATTAAAGCACGGGATTCTATATAGCAGAGTAGCCAGTAGAGCTATATTTGTTCTTTCAAAATATCCATTATAGTTAGAACACAAGAGATCACGTTATAAATGTTATTCACAGTAAAAAAAAAAAAAAAAAAGATTACTACGAAGAGAAAATGGATAGGAAGGATATTCTTATAGTGCTTGGCTCTTCTGAATTCCTCGATGACGTTCCTGGCATACACCACCATTTTCTGAACGTCTTCAGGCTCTGGAGGAGCACTCAGTTTCTGGCGAATCTCCATTTTGGCTTTGTCCTGTAAAGTCGCATACAGTAAATGAGTATATTCAGGGGTTTTGGTGGGTTTCAAAAAGTCAAACTTTAGACTTTGTAAAACCTGTTATAACCATTAAACTTTAGGATTTTGAAAGATTTTTTCAAACTAAGTATCGCTAAACCCCATAGCTGACAAATTTAATCCGCTTTATTATCCGAGTTATATTTGAACTAGCGCAGGAAAGAACTAAAACACCGCAAACATTTCAAAAATGCTGCGGGAGCATTTCAATGGGCATTAGAGGTAGTGTTTCAAAGACATCGCAAAAAATATATATATATTGTTTTTAAGACTGCGCGGAAACCCTGATCTTACAGTCCTCCACCTTTTATCGCGGTAGTTAACGTGTCAAAACCGACCACGATAAATGGACGCCACCCCAAAGAATAGAGCGAGGTGAATAATTGTGAGAATTCCTAGAAATGTCACATTTATAGTGAGTACTGTAATACAAAATTTGATCTGTTAAAAGCAGGAAAAATGGGCAAATTCTGGGACATAATGTCAACATTTACTTTTACACAATTTGGCAGACGCCCTTATCCAGAGCGACTTACAACTTAAGGGCCTTGCTCAAAGGCCCAACGGGGCAGCTTGGTGGTGCTAGGATTTAAACTTGTGGTGGTGGATAGTACCAACTCAGTGGTCCATGAAAGTTTTAGTAAAATGAGCCCACTCTACAGTCTTTAGACACATGTTCAGGCTGAGTGGTTTTCTGAGCGAGCATAATGTTTTGGTAGGGTGATAGCAGATGCACTGTCACACTCTAGTTGTGTGAATTCTAAAAAAAAAACATGACTGATTACATTCCCACTAGTCAGCGGGGGTCTGTGAGAAACATTTGGCGCCGACTAAGAGACTCTGCTGGGGTGTAAACGGCTGCGCAGCAGTAAAGGAGGAGATTTACACACACTCCAGATCGTGTTAGTGCTGCTAGCTAGAATGGACGTGGGGGAGGGAGATGGCGCAGGTGTACTGGAAAGACCCGGGACTCTACTCTGCTTTAAGGTAGCAATACTGCCCCCATATGAAATACATTATTGGTCACCTTGCAAGCTTCATACTTGTAGGCACCAAACCTGATGTGTTTCTACTTAAACTAAAGTGTAGCTTTTTTTTTTTTTTTTACTTTATATATTAAAACTTAATACGTAAAATTTTTACTCTCATCTTTTACTGTTAGCAACTGCAACCAAACAATTTCCCTATGAGATCAATGAAGTATTCTGATTTTAATGGACTGGTCAGAGTTATTCTCGTCATACTTTTCCATCGACGATTGATGTACACAAACATCTTACAAATAGCTAAAAAGTAAAAACTAGCTTGCTAGCCAGACGGGTTAACCACCGAACAATGTCATGTATAGGGGGCACGAAAACGTCACCTTTGATTTAGTGGTACATTCCGTGCAATCGCAGGTAAAGAAGTACGAGTCCTTCAGCCTCTCCATTCGGTCCTCAGTGGGATAAAGGAGGTCAATGTAACTGTTGAAAATCTGTCAGGAAAGAGTGGGTTACTGTATTGTATTATGACATCTAGCACTAACGGGTTGCTGAAATATAGCCGACGCTTCTACGGTACATTTTCCGATGCGTCTAGCCTCGAACTCTAGTAAGATTCTCACCTCTTCTCCAGGGCTGATTTTCTGAACAGCACGGACCTCTGCTCCTGTGCCCTTATAAGTCACGATCACGTTCGGACTACAGCTGTGGTTCATCAAAGCAACACTGGGATACAAAAAAAAAAAAAAAAAGTTGGTACAAAGTTGAGAAAAAAAAAAAGTTAAATATTAATATCAGAAGTCTGAGAGGGACACGGCGTAACGTCTCGCTCACTCTGGAAAGACCGCCGAGCCCAAGTGAGACAACTCCTCATCCTCGATGGTAAAACCGTTACAGTTCACCTGGAACACAAAACGGCTTTGCGGTCAGTAACAGGCTCGGGTGAGAACGCGGCTTTCTGCTATTGATTGAGGGTGAGGTGTGTTTGAATGCTTTTTCTGAGAGCTCAACATATAAAGTAACGTACCTGCGCAAACAGTTCTGTGAGGACGTCGTTACTTGGAATATCCAGATACTTCGAATAAAAGTGATGGAGTGCAGCGGTATCAGTTTGGTTCATCTCGTTTTTCTCGTTGTCGATCTTGTCCATATCTTGAGTTCAAAGAAAAAGGGGTTGTGTTAAAAGGTGTATAAAAACAATATTAAGAATTAGTAAATTTTTTTTTTAAACAAATGTAAACTATTAAATATAATTTTTTCTATTTATTCAATTTTAGTTAATTAATTTAATTTGTGCCAATTTAATTGATTTCTCCGTTTAACCCATAAGTGTTTTGCATTAATTTGATTACCTCTTTTCTTTTTATAAACTTTTTTAAATAAAATATTTGCATAAATTATTTAATTTATTTATATATTCATTTTGAGTAAAAAAAAAAAAAAATTAAAATGTAAACTATTGATGTTCACAAAGGTTAATAATAAACTGTGCTAATAATATTTTTTAAAAAAAATTATAAAAAAAAAAAGCTGCAATTTTCTTTTCTTGAATTTTTGCATTTTCTCCGCTGACGTACCGAAATTAAACCGTAACTTAATAGCGGAGGTTTGCACCAAACTGTAAATTTTTGTTTTCTGTTACACCTCAGCATCTAAGCCATCTTCCATGTTCTGTCTTTACCTTTTCGGATTTGCCATTATAGGTAGACCTGCTTGAAAACCTGTACTCTATCACATCACGGCACAGCACAATAACGACATGCATGGTTACTTTACTTAATCCTGGTACTTAAACCATTGACGTTTCTAGAAAAACAGTGGAGCAACATCTCTTTGACCGCCACTTAAATACGCACTGACTCTACAGACGCCGCTCTCTGCTCGTTATGCTCCCAGACCGTGACAATCATCAGATCCTAATGTGTATAAATGTTGATTCTAATAGACTAATATTTGCCCAGTGCTTCATAATCCTTTTGAGAATTCAAGCTGAACTTTAGCCAGAACGAGAGCTTTTATTCGAAACTTGGACTTACGTGATTCAAACTCTTTCAAAGATAACAGTCTTTCGGACTGAGTCGGCTCCGTCTGGACTTTCTAACAAAGAGAAAAGAGAGAAATTTCAAACAACACTGTCGGATGACGATACGGCAATCCTTACACCAACAAATCTATGTCTAATATGTTCACACAAACTCGTGTCTACCTGAAATATTTAGAATTACATCAGTGGGCTTGGTGTAGAGTGGACTGGAAAGATTGATATATTTGTATATATGTCTTTAGATTAAATGTTCAAACCACGAACCCCCCACCTGCACATACCTGTTTTACGATGATCCTAGCGACCAGTCGCACCGTTTCCGAGGGACACCAGTTTTCCCCGTAGGAGCACATAGCGGAACACTCCAGCTTGTGCATGGACCAGTCGCCTTTCTAAAGGTGAAGAGCAAAGCAGCTACTTAAATCAGTCTTCCTCCCTATACAAGCCCAAATCTGACTCATGAAATGGCTGACTTGATGTAGATTACAACATATAAAAAAAAATAATAATTCTAAATTTCTAAGGTGACCCACTCTGGTTTTATATAGATGTTGTTACGTTATTTTGACGTAAAAATTGCTATTCTTTTTAAAAACAATTACGTATATAGAAACCAGACCCTTTTTCCCCTAGTGATTAGGACTAGAAGTCATTGTTTTCATTCATTGTTTTTTTTTTTTCAGATTAATCTGTACAGATTGATTGCTAAAAGTATCTGCAATAATCCATACGATCGTTTTTCAGGGTTGAGTTATAGATTACCAGAGCGGCCTCTAGAGGCGAATCGCTGATCACCAAATTTGACCCTTCTGAAACAAATGAACTTAACTTTTCAATGACCACAGGATGTGTCTTCCGACACGGTTGTTAGCAGTATATTTAAAATACAAACAGATCTAAAGAAATCACGTGTCCTTGTAAGACCGGGTTCCTGTGAGTTACCGGGACTCACACTTAAATCCAAACTTGTTTTTTAATGTGTTGACACCAAGTTTGGATTTACCTTAGTACACCATTTAAGATCACCCCTGTTAGGTCAAAGGTTCAGGATGAAATGGCAATCAGGCAAAAGCTGAAGCCGGTTTCCCCCATTTCGTCCATTCACAGATCACGCTACACTTCTCGCTCCATTGAATTCCATTTACCTGGACTGTGGAGACAAGTACGCAAGTTTCGGATGTCAATGCGTTCCAAAGTTCAAGTATGGTGACCTTTGATGAACATTGAATTGCGGTGGCGACATTTACCTAAACAAATTTGATATATTTAGCTGCTGTACTCGCAGCAGGTTATCCAAAGAAATGATGTACAGTAACCGCAGCTTTCTTCACCGTTCCACCTTAACTGGTTGCAGTTATGAAACTATACCAGTAGAGGGCTCCAATCTGTTTTAAAAAAAGAAACAGGGACGCATCCAAT
The DNA here is from genome assembly GCF_946808225.1 of Silurus aristotelis. Classification (NCBI taxonomy): domain Eukaryota; kingdom Metazoa; phylum Chordata; class Actinopteri; order Siluriformes; family Siluridae; genus Silurus; species Silurus aristotelis. The sequence goes on along the minus strand of NC_139582.1, from coordinate 19,894,321 downwards.
TCAAAAGTCAAATAACCAATTTCAGCACGTTTGTTAATATAATGATATAAAAATATCTCAAGTCTTCATTAGAAGGACCTTTTTTTTTTATTTAAATGTCTCTATATAATATATGCTCAAAGATATTAGGACACCTGTTTTTCCCCAACTATATGTGGTTCTTCATCAAACTGTTACCATAAAGTCGGAGGCACGCAACTGTCCCTTTGCACAAAGCCAGTTCCAGATATGTTTTCTCATGGGTTAAAGTGTAAGATCTCCTGCTATGAAGTTCTAACCTTAACCATATTAAACACCTTCAGGATGAATGTGAATGATGACTTCACCCCAAGACCTCCTCATCTCACCTACATCAGAACATGACTACATCAGTACATGAGTACAATAACCACAAATCTACACAAGCACACTTAAGAAAATCTAGTGGAACATCTTCACAGAAGAGTGGAGGTTATTCTAACAGCAAATTGAGACTTAATGTGGTATGCGATGTTCAAAAAGCTGTTATGCTGAATCAGTCAAGACTATTTCAAGTCCTGCTTTTTTTAGCCCAACTCCGAAAAACACCCCCGTCCCCAAGGCATGTTGCTAAACATATGAGCCGACTGTGGTGTCCCTACACAAACACTGATAGGCAACAAATCAACCAGAAAAACAAGTGATTTATCAGGCGATGGTTTAAAAGCTATTAGCCGTTCTATTTTTATTTTATACACCACTTTTAGTCCCGATTCTTAGTTCATGTCAAGATATATTTATGTCTTCTTTTATTGTGATTCATTTCAGAACAGGTTATAAAGAATGACTTTCGTGTGAAAGTGTAATATTATTATTATTATTATTATTACAGTAATCCCCCGCTTTATCGCGGTTCGAAACTCGCCCCCCTCTGGTTTATCACGGAATTGCATTTGCCATATAATTATTTAGTTTGGCTGATTTTCCCGGTCTCTCGCGGAATTGTTTTTATGGAGTTTTATGTTAAAATAATAAAATGTATTAATAATAATATAATTATCAATAAAAAAATAAAGCAAAATGTTAATACAGTACAGTACTGTAAAGATAAAATTGCTTTTTTTGAGGTGACGTCCGTTTTTCGCGGTTTTAAAACGCGACAATCAGGGGATTATTGTATTATTAAGAAGAAATATCAATAATAATAATAAAAGTTACAGATTACAATACAACTATACATATTGAGTACAATTATGTACTTGTGCATCTTTGGTGCTTGGCCCCCTAATACTACTACTACTACCACTGATAATAATAATAATAATAATAATAATAATAATAATAATTATTATTATTATGACTACAAAATATACAACACACCTGATTATTATGCATCTTTGTTGCTTTACTCCCTAAAACTACCACCACTTATTTTATTGTTTACATTTATTTAAATAAATAAATGCATAAATAAAGAAAAAGTTGGAAATGAAGATAAACACAGTTGGAAGTGCATAAAATAAATAAAATGCATTTGGAAATAAAAAAATATATAGAAATGCAAAAATACATTTTATAATAAACCATTTTTATTAATTAACTGATCATTTATTTCTACGTTAGTCACATTTCATCCCCATTATAAAACGCATCAAACGGTTGAACAGGTGAATAGTACCCCCTAGCGGCGTCTCGCGGTATCTGCAGTTTTTAAGGTGGAACTGCCAATGCGAATAAAAAACTGCGAAACAAAACCAGTCTTAAGCATCGCCTTTGAAGTAAAATATAAACGACACTGGCTGCAAACTGCACATGCTAAATATTTGCGGTCTCTGGATCTGGGAACTGTGTGGAAGCGGATAAGGAGACGTGTTCGAGGCCTACCTGACATTCCACGTTGCAGTAATAGGCCTGCTTACACTTGCCACACTTGGACAGACCTTCCCTTCTGTGGAGAAGAAAAAAGTCACTTATTAACGGACCCGCTTAAAAAAAAAAAAAAAAAAAGCCATGGGAATGTGAGAGACCAGACGCAGCGCTGTGGCAGAACCCGAGCAGGATACCTGGTGAAACAGAACTCGCAGTGGGCCCCTCTTTCATTCACGGTCAGCACGTAGCAATACGCCGGACACGCGAAGACCAGGTCTCCCACCTCGAAATGCTTGGTTGCTCTGACACCACGGCCTTTTCCTGGGCTGAGAAACCTCTCACAGCCCTCAATCCCCTCACACTTCATCTTCTCCGCTCGGTTCCGGGGATTTCAGCAAAACACCCACAACCACAGTCCCGATCCAAACCCAAACACACCACGTGGTCACAGAAAAACAGGTTTACGCTCTTGCCTGGGTTGCCAGGTATCCCTAAAACATTCATACAGTTAAACACCCATTCGAAATAACTTACAAGTCCAATACACCAACATAACATAGAAACACTCAAACATAAACAATTAAAAAATAATAATCATAATCCATAAACGTACATCTACGCTTAAATATAAACATTTCAAAACAGCCTATTATTAAAAACACCTGGCAACCCGAAGCACAATTTGACAATATTACTGGCGCAGTCCTAAAGCCCGCATGGTATCATCCTGACTAAAGAAAACAATTACGTCATTGGACACGGCCACTAACTCCATCTAGTGGGTGCATTTATTTACTCTAATAATTACTATTTTAATAAACGAATTAATCTAATAATTAATATTCTAATAAACTCTATCAACATCAAGGTCTTGTGAAGGGGGTTATAACGATGATTGCATTAAGATGGGTGATTATAGGGTTAGTGTTTAATTATTTATGAATTTGTTAACTTGTAAGGAATATATGAACATGTTTTTGTTTTTTGGTGTTGTGCATATTTTTTTTTATATTGTGCTTTGTTCGAAATAAAAATTTAAAGAAATATATTTGGGACATACTAAAACGCTTAACGTGGAAAAATCCCTTATCGCTTGATGCGTTTTTAAAAGACCAAATTCAGTAAACGCAATAATAATAAAGCATACCATGTGCAGACAAGTACATGAGTCCCGAATAAGAACATAACACGTTTAATTACACGTTAAACGTTTTTAACAGAAAAGAAGCGTGTATAATACTGTAGTGATAATATATACTGTAAATTATGTATACGGTGCTCCCCCGGAATTTAGTTGGACACTAAGGAATGAGAAATGAATTAGTACCGATTGGCCAGGCAGAGGGACAGTGCTGGGAAGGATGTGCTGCAAGTTCGAGTAATAAAGGATGCAGATGGAAGTGTGTTGACTAGCGAGGAGATTGTGTTTAGAAGTTGGGACGATGGATGAGGTGGAGATGAAGCAGAAAGTGGATAGAATTAGTCAGTTAAACCAGATGACATACCAATAGAAGCATGGAGATGTTTAGGAGAGATGGCAGTGGAGTTTTTAACAAGATTGTATAAGAAGATTTTGGAAGGTAAGATGATATTGTTATTTGTGGTGAGAGTAGGGAGCAGGTTGAGAAGAGCCTGGAGAGGTGGAGGTACGCTCTGGAAAGAAGGGGAATGAAAGTCAGTAGGAGTAAGACAGAGTACATGTGTGTGAATAAGAGGGGGGTCAACCTGGGGTCAACAGTGCAAAGTAATGGAGAATGTGTTAGAGAAGTGAAGAAAAGAGTGCAGGCAGGGTGGAGTGGGTGGAGAAGAGTGATAGGAGTGATTTGTAATAGTAGAGTATCTGCAGGAGTGAAAGGGAAAGTTTATAGGACTGTGGTGAGACCTGCGATGTTGTATGGATTAGAGACAGTGGCATTGAGTAGAAGACAGGAGGTGGAGCTGGAGGTAGCAGAGCTGAAGATGTTGAGATTTTCATTGGGAGTCATGAGGATGTACAGGATTAGAAATGAGTTTATTAGAGGAACATCTAGGATGTTTTAGAGACAACGTGAGGAGGCGAGATTGAGATTGTTTGGTCATGTGCAGATGAGGGACATGGGGTATATTGGAAGAAGAATGCTGAGTATGGAGCCACCATTTAGGAGGAAAAGAGGAAGGCTAGAGAGGAGGTTAATGGATGTGGTGAGAGAAGACATGCAGGTAGTTGGTTTGAAAGAGGCAGATGTAGAGGACGGGGGGTATGGAGACGGATGATCTGCAGATTGTTCTGGTCTGTTTGGTGTGTTAAAAATGCTTTGTTATCACATTAAGCCACGGTAATATTGACTTGTTGAATTGTGTTAATCGGGTTTCTTGCTTTAGTCAAGCCATTCATTCTCACTGCATGAGATGGTGTAATAAATATATAATTAAAAGCAAAGAACAAAAACAGTTGATGCAACAGTTTAGTTGACCTTATAAACTACATCCCATACGGTGACATAATCCAGTATTCAGATGGACCAGGATTTAAGTGTAGATGTTCAAGAATGACTTAACTCTTGAAAAGGTACAATTCAATTTAAATTGTAAAGCATTTAATAATGTACAAAAGTTAGTCCCACTAACTTTAATCCCTAATGAACAAGCCAGGAAAAGCTCCCTGAGACTTCACGAGATAGAAACAAGAGAACCCAGAGTCAAGAATCCATGCTCATCTGGGTGACACTAAATGTCCATTCATTATAGTTCCATCATTGTTATCAACTGTACACTGATAGACATTAATGCAAAATTGTAGTCCTAAGCCATTGCAGCACAGTGTATATTAATTACAGTCCAAATCCATCTTCATAGTTCAACCCTCCATAGGAACCTATTGGACGTCTTTAGGCAGTTTATATGTGGGGCTATCCACTGCTGTGCCAGATGCTCTCAAGTTGAAGACAACTTCACCCAGAGGTGGGGTTTCAGGATGAATCAGGATGGTCTGGAAAGAATAAAAGGACAAGAACACTGAAAGAGATGAAGTTATAATCTCAGGTGGATGCAACCTTGCATTGTCTGAGTATGTGCATGTGACACAGTTTTTAAAAGAGTGGAATAAAGAAAGGGACAAGATCACTGGAAAAGATATAAAGAATCTGGCATGTCCAAAAAGAAGAAAGATACAAAACCACTGGAAAATATATAACTGAATCCAACAAGTCTGGAAGGAAGAAAGGGGCAGGATCACTGAACCAGAAATAAATGAATCTGGCAGATCTGGGAAGAAGAATGGGAATGTATCACTAAAAGAGATATTAATGAAGAAGAAAGTGACAAGATCACTGAAAGAGATAAAAAGAATCTGGCATGTCCAGTAAGAAGAAAGATACAGGATCACTGGAGAAGATATAAATGAATCCAGCAGGTCTGAAAAGAAGAAAAGGATCACTAAATGAGATGAAGTTGTAATTTCAGGTAGATCAACCCTGCAGTGTCTGTCTGAGTATGTGCATGTGGCAGAATTTATAAAAGCTAACAACTTCAGTATTCAAAACAACATACATGCATTAATACATCCTTTCGAAAGCTCTTTATCAGCTTGGAGAATGCGCAACACAGTTGCCACTAGATGTCACCAAGTGATCTTAGATGTTCCCTTTAACCCATGAAAGTGCATCATTGGAAATGTAATGTAAATATATACTCAGATATTTATACAGACTCCCATTAGCATGACATAATCTTGTGGAACTTCATGACATGAAACATCCAGCAATTTATTGTCTTTGCCGCTCAGTTTACAGGTTAGTTAAAAAAAAATGCTTCTTATGTGGTGAATTAATTATTTAGTGATCAGAATTTTAAGGGGGATTATACATTTATAGTGATCATATAGCAAATTTAAAAGCACCATATTTTAATGTAAGTCTATAGTGTAAGGCACCACATGAAAAGATCGATAGGTAGAAATTTACTTCCTTCTGTTTCAGGTATCCTTCATCTATTACCCAGGACAGTACTGAGGATACCTTGAATTCTTACTGGACACGGGTTTATATGTACAAATGAAAACTTTAAATGTTAAAATGTAGCATGGGGTTTCGATGTCTGGCATTTAATAGCTCCGTAGGTTGAAGCAGAATGAAATCATCATATTTGATCTTTCACGTCACAATATTTCCTACAAATTGCTCTCAGGATGTTTTTTCCATTGAAATTGTTGGTTGCAATTGAAATCTGCAATTCCGAGCATAATCAACATCAATGCTCCTGGTTTTAAACCACTGTTTTTGAAGTGTTTTCTGGCTACTATTTAAATTGTTTATCTCTCTCTCTCTTTCTTTTGCTCTATGCCACAGCGTGCCATGGTCATCTGCACTTGGCTGCTCATGGCAGGACAATTGGTACCCCTTACACCCTCCCCTGGCCAGGAGAGAGTCATAAAAGTTGCAGAAAGACGCATTAAAGGTAGTAAATAAACACATCCAGCTCAGTGAACTGTGAAAGTTTTTTCGTTTTTTTTTTTTTTTTTTATAGCTTTGTTAAGACCAGAATGCACAGATGTTAAAACAGGTTCAGATGTAGCGACAGATGGTGTTTGATTATTAAGCAGACTGTTCGCGTAATGCAAAGATGCTGCTTCAGCCCAACTGTAAGGAGTCCGTCTGCTCAGACCCTGGGGTGGGGTGGGGTAGGGTGCGGTGGGGGGTTTGTGGGGAGTGTTTGGGGGACAGAGTGACGAGGGGGACTCAGGTGGCCCAGTGGTTCTACAAGAGGGAAACAAATGATAACGGGTGATGTGCAAGAATTCTTAAAGAGAGAATTCTTGTTTTGTTCTCTCAAGCTTGGGTTTCTCTCCTGGTACGCTTTAGGCCTTAGGGTATCATGTCTGTGCAGGAACAACATCTAAACATCTGTTAGAGAATCTTCAATCTTGGAGTTGTCTTGAGTGTGTTTCTAAGATTTTGAGTAATAAGTTCTCAGCCAGAACATCTCCTTGCCTTAAAGTATCAAAAGCAGTTGTAAGTTCAATCATGATCTCATGAAAACATCAAAAATAACAGCGAGAAGATTGAGGTTTACATAAAAAAAAAAAATTATATTTGAAATATACAAACTGGAGGTCGATCAATTAATTGGTTTTGCCAATTAATTGGGACCGATAGTTTTTCCGGGCTGCGTCTATGCTGGAGGGGCTGAGAAGCTCCGCTGTCATTACACTGTAGGAGAGCGAAACACCGACACCACATTCTGTTTGTTTTGACGTGAGATTTCACGCTGTACCTCATTCGTGCTACTTAATAGTGCATCAACTAGAGTTTTAATAAATATTCATTTATAAATGCATTAGTAAATGTTAAAATTAACAAACGATCAATTAACAATACTTCTAAAGCATTTATTAATTTTATTATTACTTTAAAGCATTACCATTTCACATAAATCCAAACAGTCATGCTTAAAATGCCCATTTTTAAATGTCTTTATCAAGTCCAGAGCATTGAAATAACATTTATTTTAATTTTTTATTTGTAATAAAGTTAAGTACTATTTTACAGGGAGTGTTATGTCTTTTTTAAATACAGTATCCATTTTAAAAACTATCGGTTGATTAATCGGTTATCGGCAAGTACGATCCAGCCTAGCTCTCGGTATCAGTAAAATCCACAATCAGTCGTCCTCTGAAAGAAACATGGCATGGACGTTATGCTCATAATATCTTCTTTGAGAGAAAGAAAGAGAGACCTGGTGGTAGCAGCGATTTTTTCCCCCCAACAATGAATAGGGCCAGTTCAAACACAGCTGTTTTATTGTTGTGCTGTTAAGATGTGCTTTTTTAATGGCACGATGATGAAACCAAACAGAAGGGGAGCGATTGACGGTACGGCTCGTCATTGTAGCGCAGGACGCTGGTGACCCTGCCTCCTGTTCGCTGGAGTCACTGGAGTGCTTAGGCAGCTAAAGAGTCTCTTTGTATCAGAGTGCCGTTTACGCATTGCTTCCTTCAACCTCTTAAAAAATTTTCGGGTTTTTTTGAGTCGCAGGATATATGTAATATGTAAGAAAATACATTTGAAATTCGTGACTGTAGGGAGGGAAAAGCTCTATGACACTAAATGTGGAAGAAACCTTGATAGGACTTGTTCTCATCTTAGTGATAAGAGGGATACAATAATAGTTTAAGCAACCGCCTCATACTATTAAATGGCTGGAAAAATTTGAATCATTTTTGTTCATAAATTGTAGCGAGAGCTATTTTTTTAAAGTTCTTTTTACAGGAATACATCTTATTAAAAATAGTTTAAATCATAGTTGAATTGCATTGTCACAAAACAATTTGACTAAAATAAATCCATTTAGAAAATACATTTTAAATTCATGACTGTAGTGAGGGGTGCGTGAAGGACTGCAAAACTGCAGGAAGACTATATGAGGAAGAAACCTTGAAAGGAACCAGTCTGAAAAGACAACCTGGTCACATCTGGGTGAAAAGTAGGATTTATATATTTTTTGCATTTTCAAGTAAAAAAAAAAATAAAAAAAATACATGAATTGAGTTTATTAGATGGAGATTTTGTCATCGTCTCATACTGCTACCTGAGGAATATACAAAAGTGACTATAATACAATACAATTTTCCCTACATCATTAATGCAGGGCATGGACAAAGCTTAAGCCGCCGGTCATCTGTGTGTGTGTGTGTGTGTGTGTGTGTGTGTGTGTGTGTGTATGTGTGGTGTGTTATTGGGTATTGCACTGGAATGAATGTAGCAGACATAGTGCTATTGCTAGTGTTTCAACCCATTAGGCCCTGGATTATCATTTCATTATCCAACTTAATGGACAGCTGCTTTAATTTATCATAAGTACCTACTCCAGGGGAAATTTATAGGAAAGGGTACTTATGTACATCGGATACAAAAAGTTTACACACTTATAGTTCATAAAGGAAAGTATTTGGCTAATTAAGTAAGTAGGTAGGTAAATGTACATCTTTTTTTTGGTTTTGTTTCATCTCAGTCGGGTTTTGAACGGATTTCTAATTGGACCATTTCAAAATGTTGAAACCATTTCTTTTTTTACATTTTTCAAAAATCCCTCATCAGTCTAATAGAGGCTTTCAGGATCTGTGATAGAATATAATGAAGATCTCTGCGATTGCTTCTGTCTACAGCCCCAACTCCCAGCTGACTCATTAATAGAAGCAACCCTGGCAGCATGATGCTCCCATCAGCATGCTTCACTCTGGGAATGCTGTTTCTTTAGAATTTGATTTAACCAAATAAATAATCATGAATCATTTTAATGGTGCTCTAAAATGACCATAGTTGGTCTCAACAGGACACAAACAAAAAACATTTTGCCACACGGCTAGGAAGGATTTCAGCGGGCCTGGTTTTTTATTCTCATAACAAAGGGCTTTCTGTCTAGCCAATTTAGCCCATAACCTAGATATGAGAAAAACACAAAAGACTTTATTACAGGGAGCGACCAGCACATGCCAGATATTCATGCTGACATTCATAATGTTGCTGTAGGTCTATTGGCCTGTTTTCTTTTTTTTTTTTTTGTCACTTTACAGGGATGTCCTGTTACCATTTGCAATTTACAGCTCTTTTTGATGGCGACTTGATGTACCTGATGTTCCATAGTGCATCATCAGGACATACTTTGTTTACTCTTAGTGGACCATGTCTTCGAGAGTCGGAAGAAAGTATGAATCTAATGTCTAAATCAGTTAATCAGGATCAATTACTCACCATCACTTCTTTTTTTATAGTTTTTTTTTTTATAAATCCTGTTGGTGAACTGAATATTTTGTTTATCATGCTAAGTAGTATTCTGTTGAACGTTTAGGACTGTGTGACGTTCTGGGTGATGTTCTTCTGGGAAATCTCAGCTCCTGGCCTCCAGTTACTTTAATGATACATAGCACCTACTTATTCATTGCTGCACACCCCCTGCAGTTACCTCCCTTCATGGTAGCAGTGTTCCCTAATCGTAGCAGTGTCCTCTTTCAGCAAGAGAAATCTCTCTGCACTTACACACTGCACAATACTGTTCAGGAACTAAGAAAAATGACAAAGTTGTAGGCTTGGCCTCCGAGTTCCTCAATCGAGAATCTGTAGGACAAACAAGTCCAATCAATTGAGGCTCCACCTCATAACTTAGAGGATATAAAGGATCTGCTACTATCCATGTTGTGTTGCTTAGTTCTGTAAATAGGCCTTTATGTTTAGCACCAACACGTACACATATTAGACACATTTTTGTTTTTATTCAAAGAATAATTTATTCAGCAATGCCATGAGAAACGAGAATACCACAAGAGTTTTTGCAAGCATTAATAACATTAATAGTATTAATTATATTATTCATAAATAATAATCACATTTATACAGCTAAAAATGTTCTTAATCACACATTTGCAAACATCCTGGCATAAAAACAATCCTTGAAAACAAAATCGGCCCAAAAAAAACAGAGGGATTTCTTGGGTGCCATCTAATCCATTACCATCGTGTGGTAAATTTAGCAAAGAGCTGACTAAGATTAATGGAGTCAAAACTATTAGACTTTTTGTTTGTTTGTTTTTTTTGACAAAGAAGCACAAACAGCCATCAAAGTAGCTGTAATAATTATAATTATAATAATAATAATAATAATAATAATAATAATAATAATAAAAAAAATTAAATGCTACTTTACTTTTTCATACAGAATTTGGGAAGGGGACTGGTGGTGGTGTTGATGTTGTTGAGGACAAGGCAATACCAGTAATTACTCATGCAGAAGCTCCTGCAGACAGTTTGGAGATTTAAATATCTCTGGGACATCACTGTCCAGCTTGCAGATGACCTTGTATATGGCCTTCTTCCAGGAAGGATCAACATCTTTGCCTGCCACAATAGCATTGAAAAACTCCCGTAACGTGATCTGTGCCACTTCCAGAAATCGCTCCGGAACCTGCTGATACAAACAGAGGCAAGGAGACAACGGCATTAATAAATAGATTACGCTTAAATCCTGTGTCCCAAGTAACCAAAACAAAGCAACACAACGTTGAATAATATTCCAATAAGGCAAAAGGCTCGATCGTTGTTCAGCACATAAGATGGATTGTAATCTGTATACAATCTAACCCTAACCCAGTATATAACAGAACACGTGTGGAGTTCATTTCACCACAGATTGTTACGTAATGTGTAGAACCAAACTTTCTGGATTACTTTAACATTGCTTTCTCAATCACTTTTTCTCAATTCATGTGATATAAAGACAATTGCTCTCACGGTGTTCCATTAAAATCAATCTGCAGAAGCTTCCTTAATGCTTGCCGCATGTGCTTTATGGTACGATTTGAACCACACGCCAGCTATTTATTCATCTTTTCAGTTATTCATTTGTCTTGGTGCAAAGACACAAGGTGCTCATCTGTCTAGGGAGAGCATAGAGCAGTGGGTGACACGTTATAACCAAAGCCTATGAACTGGCTGAAGTCCTAGTCCTGCTCTGATGTGCCTTTACTACACAACGGAGACGTGTGCTGCTTCAGGTGGTCTGTGTTGAAGCTAATATCTTCTCCACACAGGAAATAGTACTCTACTTTGCCTTTGTCATTTTTTAATTCATTGATTGATTCATTTATGTATTCATTGATTCATCCTCAGTAGCCACATTATTCTGTTCTTATGGCCATTATATGAAATATCTAGTTAACTATCCAGTCCGATCTCAAGGAATCACACATAGCTCGCATAGACTCTTTTTACATTTTTTGTAAGCACTTCTTTTATTTTCTTTGCTTGTTTAAATAGCAATCGTTTGAAATGAATGTAAAATGGTTTTCGGCTTTAATTCTGTTCAGGGTTTGTCTGTTCCACAGCTGGTTAATCAAAAAACGATATACATTTTAGAAAGTCCCAGTAAAACTTTCACTACAGAGTTTATTACATATTTCCAGATGCTACTTGGGGACATCCTACTATTCACCATATCTTACAATCCAGATTTAAAAACAAACATTTTGTACATTTTCCCCTTTTGTTCACTATGTATTCTGATTAAACCATAGTATCCATAATTTGCTATAGTCATAAATAGTATAACACAAACGAACAGAAAAGTTTCAAGTATAGATCATTGTTACAATATGCAATATTACATTTATTTATCCCTGATTTTTCAAGGACTGTAAAATGATTTCATTCTTGTTGAGAATTTGCAGGAAATTCTCTTCCATATGATCAGAATTCTGGCAACTCTATGAATATGTGTAGAGTCTCTGACAAAAAAAACTTTTTTTATACACATTTATCTGTAAATAGTGATGACGCTGTATTCTGATTCTGTGCTGTAGAAATAAAATCAAGCAGTTGAGTATTTGTCCCACCCTGCACCCTCACCAGATATAGGAATAAAGCATAACCATTCTGACCCTCGTTTTGCATAAAATGTTTTCGATACAATCATGAGGTATAGAAGACCCCGAATTAAGGGGTTAGTTTTACCACTATCACTGCCTGACTTCTGATTACGCAGAGCTAAACTGAAGCATTGCTGTACATAGGTAATCTAACATTGTGAAAAAAAGTGCTCAGGGTCCAACTCGGTCACTTGTTTGTTTCAGTGGTTCTAATTGTATTACTCTTTTTATGCATGTATTTATACTCTAGCTTACATTTTGCACAGTTCTGTACAAAAGAAATGTCAATGGCATGAGTATTTGGGGATAAAATTTTGGATAGATGGAGAGCGAGAGAGAGAGAGAGAGAGAGAGAGAGAGAGAGAGAGAGAGAGAGAGAGAGAGAGAGAGAGGTTTATCTCCTTCCTATTGATGAGGTATACAGTCTTCAGGGTCCTTTGTTTGATTATACTGACTGTCCCCATGCTTGGCAGTACACAATAAAGACTTGACATAGCAGCCAGCTTGCCTACTGTGTTCTGCAGACACTCATCATGAGTGTCAGGACATACCAAGGTTAGTGGTCACTGGGACAGCTCTTGTAGGCAAAAGGCTTGCCAAACACTCTTGGCTGATAAATGAATGTCACATAAAATGGGGATGGGGCAGAGAACAGCTCCATCCTCAGCTTTCATCCGGCTGTGGGGTGGGTAGGGCTGGGATGGGGTGGAGTGGAGTGGGGGGATCACACCGGTCTTTAAACATGCTTCCCTTCATAAACGAGGCTGAATCTTATGCTGAGGCGTCTGCTTACCCGGTGACTTAAGTGCAATAATTACATGAAAATAGAACGACTACACTTCAAAATATTTTCAACAGAATTCTCAGACCAATGTGAAATGTTGTAAATGCAAATCAACCAGCTACAGCAAGAATACAGACTTAAAATGCAAATAATACGACACGAAGTTGCTCAAAGCAGGTGTACTATCTAAATGTACACACACACACACACACACACACACACACACACACACACACACACACACACACACAAAATGAGGATATGCCCGTCATTCTAAAATAAGGGTCTCTCTCAATTTTTATGAAAAAAAAGTTTTATAAGAATACTCAAGTTCTAATGAGAGGAATTTAGAGAGAGAAATTTAATCACATTGAAATCAGTATTCGTGTGTAAATGTGTCATGATAACTACATAAAGCACATATTTTTGGACTATACAAGTGAAATATTTATCTATAACAAATGTCTCAGTCATAGAGTATATAACAATAACCTCTATTCTTCTGGGAAGATGTTCCACTAGATTATGATATCTTCATTGAGCTGGCTTATACACTAGTGCCATAATTGTCATGATAGAACAGGTTTGGGTCTTCTAGTTTAAGTGAAGGACAAATTTAATGCATAAAATAGTGTGTCTCCAACTTTGTGGTAACAGTTTGGGGTAAAACCATATACGGCTGGAAAAGTCCGGTGTCCCAGTACTTTAGATTTTGTTGCACGCTCGCTATTCCTTTTGCTCCATTTCTCCATGAAAATTCACACTGAACATATTTTAGACTCACGTTTTATTCAGCTGTGTCTCTTTTTCAGAACAAAAAGGTGTCCTTTCTTTTTTTATAACAAACTCTGTGTCTGTTTACTTGTTTGGTAGAAAGATAAAGCCACTCATTATAACCCCCCCCCCACACACAAACACAAACACAACACACACACACACACACACACACACACACACACACACACACACACACACACACACACACACACACACACACACACCTATACCGACTATGTCCCTATTTATGGTAAACCTATTCATTTTAACCAACCCAATTTGTACAACTGTGACTGGTCACTGCCTTTGCAAACAGTCACAAAAAAATCCCCAAAAAATACACAACACTTCAATATAAAACTAGGTCTAGGACTAGGACTTCAACGTGGATTTTGAAGCTGTGAGGTATTAACACTACCCCCTGTATCACTCCTCCTGTATTGTTCAGATTGAACCATTTGCTCCTTAATTATTTCTCATTAAAGTTCAAATTATAAATGGCAGAGTTAAAAAAATTTACAAAATTATATACATATTGTCATGTGGAAATGACCATAGCATCAGATATAAAATATTATACGATTTAGACATCTCAAAAACGATAAGTGAAAGGTTTTGAAAATTAAGAAAGTGATGGATTTATTTGGATTTTATTATAAGGTATTAAATTTCTCTAAAGTTTCAAGTTTTGACCCCTTGCCTACTGCTTAAAACATTGCATCAGAAGGTCAAGGGTTCAAACCCCAGCACCGCTATCTTCTCCACGGGCACTGTGTCACGTCTGACCCTGCACTTTGCCCCAGAATTCCAAACAAGCTGAAATATACGTGAAAGAAAGAAATTCACTTAAGTATCATGTGAGTGAGTGCGTATAGAAAATGTAAAGTGTATGTACAGTATATATAAAATGGCAGTCGAATGCTGCCTATGAAGCAGAAGTCAATGCCAAGGCGAAAAAGAGTATTGTTTTCCTTTCTTGACTGCCTGGCTTGGAAGAAGGGAAAAAGAAAAAAAAGAAAAGAAAGAAAGAAAGACAGTATGAGAAAGGGGAGGGAGAGCGTGTTATTCTTGTCACAAAACCCTTTGTCTGCATCTGCTGATCGCTAGCCTCTAGCCAGCAGCATTCTTTAACTGTTTTGTCACCTCCTCGCCTCTCACAGATCAGCTGTTGTGCTTTTGTTATGGCTATTGTGTGGAAAAAAAGGCCCATGTGACCTCTGGGCTGTACTGTTAAATTGTGCGCCAGGCAATTTCACGTCCGTATTTCATACTCCCTCATGAAATTTGAAAAAGCAAAAAAAGTACGTCAGGGGCAGGTTAAGCAGGTCGCTGCGAAGGTCTCGGGGAATCGGAGCTAATTGTCTTTAACAGGGCCACATTGTACCCCGTGTATAAGTCATGCTGCCTGACCCACTGTTCAATCTGCGTGTTTTTCATGCTGTTAGCTTGAAATGTGGTTGTTTACATCAGAAACTACAGTCACCGTCTTCTGTCCCAATCACTTTTTACTCGGTGCACAGATCTGGGCTTTGCAGCTGCCTCTGATCAGAGTACACAGAGGCCAGTGTATGAAAAGCAGCGTATTCTGTCACCTCTCCGCTGAGAAATGCAAGATGAGAAGCTGGGGGAGGAGTACAGCCCCAGCACTTCAACCATGTATTTATTCACCTTGCAAGTGTGCTTGGCCTCTCTAAACAAACGCTGCCTTCCCAGGTCCCTTTGTTTACTTGGTAAATATTGATTGATGAGTGACTTAACTCCCAATAACTGTCAGACGAACCAATGTCTGCATGATCAAGGGAAAGAGAGGAGTAATGTAGATGGTGTGTTTTATTCTGAGGTCCAGATAAGGACCAGATCAGGTACACTGAACCAGTAAAGGTTATAGATTAGGAGGTCTCCTTGACTAGTATTTGCATTACCGTCTTTTTTTTTTTTTTTTTTACCTTTCTTCTTTCTCTCTCATGTCCCCAGGTTCCCTGGATTTATTCAATGTTTTTCCCCCAATGGCTGACTGCCTGGGGTTAATTATTAAAGAAGATGACCCTGCTTTCTCTTTCAGTCATATACTGACTGGATTGTTTTTACACACACCTCAGAGAGTGTTCGGGTTGACCTAAACTGTTATAAAGAAATATATCTTTCAGCTTTATATTGAAAGATAATCTTGTCTGGAGTGAAGCCATTATATTTCAGCATAATCTGACCAGGTGTAACATACACCTAAGCTAATGCTACATTTAAATAGAGTCCACCTTTGGCTGTATTGAGATCCAGTGCCTTTTTTAACCTGAGACAATAGGCAAATAAAAGCCAAGACCTCAGCAAACAATTGTGTATCACCACGGTGCATTTTTATGAAACACGACAAAAATATGAAAAATATTGGAACTACGCAGCTTCCACAAATCTTGACCCCTAAGAGAGAAAAATAGGAACCGGCAATGGGAATGAAGGCAACAGGTATCGAGTTATGATAACACTGAACCAGGAAACAGGAAAAAGAAAAGAAATTTGAATCTATTTTATCTGCAGAAAGAGATGCTAAACTCGGAACTGAAGTGAAGTAAGGACTTAGTGTGAGCATTAGTCAGATTTATGTCGGAACAGACATTAATAGGGTCTGCAAAACCCCAAATGCAGCAAATTATAAATGTGCTTTGATTATAAATCACACAACAATTTTCATTTCAATAATCTTCCTTCACAGTAAAATATGGGAATAACTGAGCTACATGACAATATTTAAATTGATCCGACATAATTCTGGTAAATGACCTGCAATGTAACACATGATCTTATTATGATGACTCTTCTTAAACCAAACATAACTATTAAACCAGCCTGTTTAATATTGTTTAGGTCCTTCTTGTGTTAAAAAATCAGCTGACCTGTCCCGACCTGGACTCCATAAGACCTTGAAAGGTGTGTTGTGGTATCTGGCACCAAGACGTTAGCAGTAGATCTTTTGAGTAATGTAAATTGCGAAGCGGGCCTCCATGGATCAGACGTGTTTGTCTAGCACATTCCAGAGATGCTCAATCAAATTAAGATCTGGGGAATTTGGAGGCAGAGTCAACACCTTGAACTCTGTCATGTTCATAAAAGTTTTCCTGAACAATATTTTTGCAGTTGCACTGAGCTTCATCCTGCTGACACTGCCATTAGGTAACACTCTTACCATGAAGGGATACAAGTTGTTTAGGTATGTAACATTAAAGTAACATCCACAGGAATTCCAGGACCCAAGGGTTTCTAAGAAGAACATGGTGCTGACCATCACACTACCTTAACTGATTGCTTTCTTCTCATAGAGAACCTACTTTCATTGGTCCATGGTCCAGTTCTGATGCTTGTACACCCTTTTTAGGAGCTTTGGGTGTTTAGGATTTGGGGCTTTCTGACTCCACTGAGACTATGCAGTTTTGCTAAACAACACACTATGTTTTCTGATTCCTTCTATCACATCCAGCAAGTTCTTGAGCAGAAGGTAGGTTTTAACAGCTGCATTCCGGGAACTCACCCCAAGATATACTGTTCTGGACATACTATTACCAAGTTATCTAGACATCACAGTTTGGCCCAAAGTCATTCAGATCCTTACGCTTGCTAATTTTTTCTTCTTCCAGCACATTAACTTTGAGTACTGACACTGAAACAAATACCCAAATATAAACAAATTAGTCTGGTTTTATGTCAAATGCAGTATTTCTCTTAAATGATTAACATGGCAGAGGTAGAGCAGCATCTTCCTGGAGACAAAACAGAAAAAGAACGCCGGGTATATATTTTTTTCTTTTTGCACCTCAAGGGCCTGTTTGTCAGAAAGTAAATAGATGATTTGCTGTCTGTCTGAACCAAAGAAATAAAAGCAAACTATCTGTACCATATTGACTTGCACAGCATCATATTTTTTCCATTGCATTGTATTGCATTGAATGGCATTGTGTTGAACCAAATCGAAATCAGATCGCACTGCATCGTGCTTGGGTGATTCGTATTGCATCACACCGGTAGCTGCTTCATATGTATCTTTCATGTATCGTATCATTGGCTATGCATCGAGAGCCAACTCGCATTGGCCTCACTCAGAAATGCAAATCCCTAGTCTATAAACATGACCATAACCCATGTGGCAGATACACCCGTAGCTCTTTTTGCTTATCCTTTCTTGCCTGTTCCAGAATATATATATATATATATATATATATATATATATATATATATATATATATATATATATATATATATATATATATATTCATATTAATATTCATATAGAAATAACTTTTCATCTTTTACAAAAATGAATGATTAATAATTAAGGCCAATGCAACAGGTGACAGGCAAGAGGACAAGAAAAGCTGGTGGCATGAAGAGAGAAACAAAAGAGGATCATGAGGAGGAGGGGGAGGTGTTGCTGATGTGGAATAATTTATAATTTCGTTGTTTTACGATAGGACTGATCAAAGACTCATACATTTATGTGCTCTGAAATAGTGTACAGGTGTTTTAAAATAAGGAATTACCGAGAAATATTTATCTACTGTAATGTGACACTTGTGTGCATTTGCATTATTTTTTATTATTATAAGCTGAGCGTTTGGGGGGAGGGGAACCGAGCAGTTTAGGAAAGGAGAAGGGAATTTGTGGGAGAATTTGTGTACACTCAACTGGCATTGAATGAAGAGCTGTTAACTATTTTCTAGAAGGAAAAACTGGACCTTCCCAAGACCTGTCATGAAAATGTCCTCTTATTTTACTGGCACCCTTTGAACTGCTCTGGTCTTGCTCTGGAGCTTTTAAATAGTGCTCATGATGTGATACAGCAAGTGTGAAAGACCTCAGCTGTCTGGCCTGAAAATAGCTTTTGGAGTAACAAAGCTGAATTGTACAGGAATTCGGTAATGTGGAATTAAAAATTCTCCTATATTTTTCCTGCTAGATACTATCCCGCTTTATCATTTTGGATTCTGAGCAATTTCAGGTTCCTATATTATGTTCTATGGGTTCAATCTGGGCTTTGTCTAACCCATATAAGGACATTATTGTCTTGAGGCCAAATCTAGTTCTACAGTTCGTTGGTCGTTTGCTGAAAAGTGACCCTTCACTCAAGGTGAGGTCGTATACACTCTGGAGCAAGTTTTATGTTAAGGACATCTATGTATGTTCATGTTTGACATCTCAAGGCCTTTTTATCTCGGGTTACTGACTTTGACTGGATATAGAACTCCTAGGGAGAGTACTAGTGTTTTCAACCTTCTTCCATTCCTTTTCACATTGATTAAACACCGGGAAACATTTAAACCATCAAAAATGGTTTATGCCTTTCACAAAATTAGACAGGAGCTTGGTAACGAAGATAAAGATAAGTACATTTTGGGTATAAATTCTATGAATAAGGTTAAACATTCAAGTAAAGTTATGTGAAAAAAATAACGTATTGTGATATGGTAGCAAGAAGACCCTTTTGACCATACAAAACCGCTTGTCATCCAAAGAACACCATGCTTACAATGAAGCATGGTGGTGGCAGTATCATGCTCTGGGGCTGCTTATCTTTTTCAACAGGATCTAGGGATCTCTCTATTCAGGATAATCTAGTCAAGGAATCCGAGATAACTCCAAATATCAATTAATTTTTGCAGGAAACTAAAGAAAACAACTTCAATTTAAAGTGCTTACAATCTGATAGATCTGGGGCATTTATGCAAGTTTGAGTGACTAACAAAATTCAGGTGTGATATCTCGGTTTATTGTGACCGAAAAGTGTACTGCATTATAAAAGAAAAGGTCCTTTAACATTACAATACCTTGCTTAACTATTTTTTCATTAGCTTTACCTTCCTTTGAGACTTTATACCATTTCCAAAACCACTCTGGCTCATCAAAGCTTGGGCTCCACAAGACCTCTGAAGGTGTCCTGTGGTATCTGGCAGCAAAATGTTAGCAGCAGATCCTTTAAGTCCTCTAAGTTGCGAGAAACGGTTTGAGGAACATGACCAAGAGTTCAAGGTGTCGACTCGGCCTTTAAATTCCCCAGATCTCGGTCCAATCGAGCGTCTCTGGAATGCGCTGGACAAACAAATTCGAACCCTGAAGGCTCCACCTAACTTACAGGACTTAAAGGATCTACTGCTAACGTCTTGGTGCCAGATACCACAGCACACCTTCAGAGGTCTTGTGGAGTCCAGACCTCAGAGCTGTTTTGGTTGCACACAGGGGACCCACACAGTATTGAAAGCTTGTTTCTCCTCATTTCTTTTTGAGGATTGCATTGTAGGAACAAAGGAAGAGAATAAAAAGGGTGAGAAATGATTACAAGTGGATGAAAGATACAAGGAACAGGTGCAATGGAAAAAGAAAAAAAAAACAGCAACCAACCACAGTACATTACTATCAGACTGACAGATTAAATAAAGTTCAGACCTGAACACAACATCAAATATATAGGAATAATTAGCAAAGCAGAACTTTGCAAGTGTTGACTTGTGTAACATTTCTTTTTACACCACGCATGATGTGCGTGTCTAAGATCTAAGCTGCAAGGATATGAACACAATGCTCGCATGTCAGCCAAGTCCATCTTTCTATATTCGATTTGCATTAAAGATTAAAAAAATTTCCCTGGGTGAAAGAAAAAAAAAGGAAAGCAAATCAGTGGTCTATGATACAGACCTGCTTGCACACCTGCTCAGCCTGCTCTTACTATGCAAATCATTTTCTCCCTCACTTCGGCTCCTCTCGCAACAACAGTCTTATTCACGGGAGCATGCGTTTTCTTCTCGAGCCATGCAAATTCTACATCCATGTATGCAAATAAGGAGTGCCTCCCCTGCATATGTTCCTGTTTGCAAGAATATTCCTAACAGAATGTGACTTTGACCTGCTCAGAGGGAAATGGGAGGGATGCGTGGGATGAGGGTCAGTATGTTCTTATCAGACTTAAATAGAGTTAAATATTTGGTTGTGAAAGCCAGGCCAAACTCAGCCTAAATACAATCTCTCTCTCTCTTTCTTTCTCTGCACGCATGTGTTTATATGTATAAATATAATGTGTGTGTATAATCTATCTGATCTATCTATCTATCTATCTATCTATCTATCTATCTATCTATCTATCTATCTATCTATCTATCTATCTATCTATCTATCTATCTATCTATCTATCTATCATCTTGACTGCTGTAATCTTTCTATTAACTATAATCGCACGATATTGAATAATGCTGTGCTCTCAGGCGGCTAAGCTAAATATCCAAACTCTTATAGCCTGAGCTGAAGGTGTACTAAATGTTATACTAAGGAATCAGTCATAAACAGATCAACATAAACAATTTTGGATTTAAAACCAGTAAATTATCCATTGATTGGATAATTACTGCAATGATTAATATGTTTAGCTGCCAACAAGTTATTTAACCCTGTTTAATGATAGGCTTCTCATTTCTTGGAAAACCATGTCGGAGACGCGTCCTGTGATCGTGGAAAAGATTTTACAATGTTTGAGAAAGGGGTCAAATCATTGGCCTGCATCAAGCAAAGAAATCAATGAAGAAGTTTTGAACACGCTTTATTAATTATTATCCTTATAGGTAATGTATGTGGAAAACACAGCTTTGAAATGCTTCTGCATATAAAAGTCCACAAAATACTGATGTGGTTCAGGCTTAGCAAGTAAAGTAGTTGAACTGTATTCTGAGTACATGTCCTATTTTCATGTACTTGACTGAAGGCATAAGTCGATCATTCGACATCTGTTTTCGTTTGGTTGCTATTTTCGTGGTCCTAAATGACATACACTACACTGACCAGGGTGGAGCAGCCCAACACGGGGTACATTGTATCCGAAATGCTGTGTTTTATACTGAAAGCCACTTTGGACCATAAATGACCTTGTCTTGGGACAAGTCCAAGGCAAGTGCGCAAGGCCTGTCCCAATTTAACAACTGGGTTTTGTGCATACTCACAGTTAAAGTCACATCATTAGATGGTAGGCTACAAAACACTCTAATAAAGTAATAAAATATTACATTATACCTTCACATAATGATCATGATAAACAGTGAATTTTGAGGGGATAGGCGACAGGGAATTAGTCCCTGGTTGCAAACTTGATGCATTATCAACTACAGATCATAACATATTTAATAGGCTCAATGAGCTGTGTATCTAAATGACCATCAGTTTTTGCGGTGCAAACAATATTTGCACCGGCTTTAAAACATACAGTAAATGTCAAAGTTGTTTATTTAGCATTATTTATTATGGATATAATCTATAATTACGAGTTAGATGGCCTACGTATGCTGATATGTGGTGTCTTATCTTTAAGTAATTAATTTGTGATCCTTAAATATCATTCTTACTGTTCAATCATGTCATTTCCTCTGCGATATTTTTACTGTTTTTATTTTTAGAACATTACGAGATATTGAAATATTGTCAGATGTCCCACTAAACGTATCTAGACTTTAAAAAAAGCGCATGTGCACCTGCACTGTAATGGACAGAGCTTACCTCAAAGTCATTGGCCTTGTTGTAGTGCATGTTGAGAGCACGGTAGAGCTCGCAGTCTCGGCTGACCGTTAGTTCCTCCGTGCCCGTCACGCCGTCATTTATGGCCTGCCGAGCAAACTTCTCCATCTGGATGTAGTAGAATTCACGGAAGTTGCTAAACCATTTGATCAGCTGGGACGTGATGCAGCGGTTAAACTTTGCAGAGAAAACAGGGAGAGAAGAGTTTTTCAATTTATTGCAGGACTAGAGTATACGGACAAAAATGTGTCCATTCAAATGCGAATTATGCACATTTAGTCCCCATTTGCTGTTATAATAACCTCTAAACATCTGGAAAGATGTTCCAGTACATTTTGGATTGTAGTTGTGCTGAGATCTGTGCTCAAGGGTATTAGTAAAATCAGGGACTGATGTAAAGTGAGATGAGGAACCCTGGGGTACAGACAGAGTTTCATTTCATACCCAAGGTGTTCAACAGGGATGAGGTCAGAGCTCTAGAGCAAGAGATCACACTCTGTACACAGGGGCATTGTCATGCTAAAACAGATTTGGGTCTCCTATTTCAGATAAAGGGAAAATATAATGCTACCATATCCAACAGCATCCAATACAATTGTGTGCCTCCAACTTTGTGGTAACAGTTTAGGAGGAAAAACCACATATGTATGTGTCCCAATACTTTTTGCTATATAGTGCATTTGATCATAATACTTAAGTATTAATACTTATAGTACGCATTAATTCAAATGAGATTCAACCCGTGTCCCAGAGGATGACATGTAAGCACATGTCTTCCCTCATTGGTAGAATGATCAGGGTGTTTAGAGGCAGAATTCCCAGCACAAATACAAACACTTTAAGTGGATTAAATTATATTTGTGCACAGTCTACAACTGTGCATTAGTTTACACCGCTCCTGACATCAGCACCTGACCTCTCTACTGTTTTTCTAAATTTACATAGCCACACCCCTAAAATCTATTGGAAAGTCCTCCTGGTATAGTGTAAAAACCTGGAACGCGATGGTCAATAAACTTAAATTGGTGTGATGTTTGGGTGTCCAGAAACATTTGGCTTTATAATGTGAGCTTGATGTTATTTATAAATGTTGAAGCTTGTTGTCGTATATATGTTTGTAAAAATTGGATTTACTTCAACAGACAAGATCATGGCAGTAATCGACTAAACAGATTTTACTAATGAAATACACCACTGAAATAGAAATGGATTGAATTAAAGCCGAGCCATTGTGAAATGAGGCGATTGCTGTGTGAACGGCTACTCCTGAGTTTTTCCAAACAACTAGTACTTCAGATCAGAGATGGCAAAAGTACACACATCCTTCACTCAAGTAGAAGTACAGATAGTCATGTTTTAAAAGACTCTGGTAAAAGTTAAAGTACCGACTATACTTTTTACTCAAAGTTGAAGTAAACATGTATGAGCTCTGACATGCACTTAAGTAAAAATATGTATTATATTAATACAAAAGAATTTCATATTTTGTTATGTAATGAATGTATCCAGGCTGAACAGCCACCATATAGAACACAAGTAAAGAAAAGATGATGATGATCAGGTGATAAAAAATTTCTCTTTTCTCAGTCATCTTTACATCACTGACTCCCTCTGTCTCATCCACGTTAGCTCCATACTTCTTGCTGCCTTCTGCCCTGCTCACTGTTAGCTTGTGATAGCCATTTCCTGCGATAGCCAGGAAATGATACACCAGTGATTGAAAATCCGCGTAATGACAGGAAATAGGTTGATGGGCTTAAAAAGGTGCCCAATGCAAAGATAATATCATTATCACCAAATAGATTAAAACTAAAGTAACGAGTTTGGTGTGAAAATGTAAGAAGTAGAAATGACAGATATTTATGTAAAAAATTTAATGAGTAAAAAGTAAAAAGTTGTCTGTAAAATAAATAGTGAAGTAAAAGATTGACACCAGAAAAATCCGCTTAAGTACAGTAACGAAGTATTTGCACTTCATTACTTCCCATCTCTGCTTCAGACTATAAATACAGCTCAGCTTTTTCAATTAAATATCCAGAAAACCTAAAAGAGCTAAACATATCATATATTCTATAATTGTTAAACCTCTCTCCGTAAATGTTCACTTGCGCACTCTTCTCGGACTATTAATTAACGAGTTGAACTCCGAGATACCTCTGCCTCGAAAAGTCTACTCCGTCCTGTTACTCATTTACATGCTTTATATACTCCTAGCAGAAAGAAAATCTACTATTTTACATTGCTATGATTTTGAAACATTTCCATTCCAAAATACAAATTGTACAACCATTTGTTCTTGATACGATGCAATGGAAAACATATGAAGCTATATGGTACAGATAGTTCGCTTTTTTTCTTCAGTTCAGACAAACAGCAAATCATCAGTTTAGTTTAAATGCCTTCTAATGCGTGGCCCTTTCACAAACAGGACTCTGTCATGCAAATTGCTTAAATAAAAAAAAAATCAGGCTTTCTTTTTTCTGTTCTGTTACCAGTAAGATGCAGCTCTACCTCTGCCATGTTAATCTATATTCTATGCGACTCTCAGGACACGCCTCGGTCTCCGTAGTGTTGCGATACGAGAACGTCCTCGAGAAACAGTTTAGCGAGAAGAAATCAATCTACATAGAAAATATTTGTCACAGATTATGATCACTTTCTAAACAATAAAAGTATAGCACATCTACTGAAACTTTCTTTCGGCTTCTCCCATTAGGGGTTGCCACAGCAGCCCATTCGCATGTTTGATTTAGCACATGTTTTTCCTAACGCAACCCTCCCCATTTATCCGGGCTTGGGACCGGCACTAAGGCTTGTGCAACCCTAATGGCTGGGGTTGGTTCCCTGATCGTGGATCGAACTTGGGCCGCAGCGGTGAGAGCGATGCATCCTAACCACTAGACCACCAGGGAGCCTTATAGCACATCTACTAATAATTATATATAAATACATCAAATGCCAACTTGTATCCGATGCACACTTTTTTAAATCGATGCATTGTTAACTTTTATGCCAAATCAGGAAATCTTACCATCTCTAATGTAAATGGTAATGGTGGACACATGCAATATATAAGATATATTAATACTTTTCGATATATCATTAATTGCATTAACTACATTAGCACTATTTCAGTGCACTATTTCGATCTAATTTCTGCATCCTGACTGTGTGTAAAAGTTGTTATTTTTCTACACATAAAACCCATTCAGATTCTGACCTGCTGAACTCAGGGCTCCCATTTTTCCTCCTTACACATACACACACCCTTGTATTACAATACAAATGATTAAACAAAAGTACTTTTTTCTCTCTTTTCTTTGTCAGATGCAATGGTCTCAAAAAGGAGTTAGTTGATGTTTCAAAAGGGGATTACATAAAGAGAAATACAGAAAAAAAAGGCATTCAAGGTGTAAAATGCAGCGCAGCCAAATTTGAATGCGCCGGAATTTGAAACTCGGCACATTCAGCCCTCAATTCATGTCGTCGGCCTTGAACAAACAGACACGGGACGAAAATGAGGAATGTAAGCAGGGATTTAAAGATAACTAACTAACTAAAAAGAATTACATTAAGCTATAGATATTTCCGACATGAAATAAAAAAAAGGAAAATGAATATATGCTGAGAGATATAATTCAATATAATATAGGTTTGTCTCGATACAAAGGTTTTCACTGGTATGCTTGCAGTTCTGTCAAGTTTTCTTCCTATATGCTCTATTTATACTAGACAGACTATTTTTATCTTTCTGATCGAAGAAATCCTGATGTCTTCTACAGGCTTTGTTTAAACAGTCTCTACCCCTTCAAATATTTCCAATAGAACTGACATTTTAACATCTCAGGATATTATATAAATCATGCTATTAAGGCACCAACTACCTGGACACCAACTCAAAAAAGACAGAAATGAAAACGGATTTTTTTTTTTTGTGGCCACCAGTTCGGTTTCCAGAGGAGCTCTCACGTCTTCTGAGGCATATAAAATAATAAAGTTTATGGAAGATTTGAGCTCTGACCTCGACCCCATTGAATACCTTTGGGAAGAATTAAACAGTAAATTTATTTTTATATATATATATATATATATATATATATATATATATATATATATATATATATATATATATATATATATATATATATATAATTATATATATATATATATATATATATATATATATATATATTATATATATATATATATATATATATATATATATATATATATATATATATATATATATATATATATACAATTTATATTAATTACAAATTAATCGTTTTTAATCATTATTATTTGTTCAAAATGTACCTTAAATTAATACAAGTTTTTAATACTCTAATCAACATGGGCATGGACAAATATTGATGCTTTATGCAAATGTATGTTTATTATTGGTGAAACCAAACCCAACAAAGAGCATAAAGACTAAATATTCTTGTAAATGTTTCAAAGTAATTATGGTGTTTTAAATTATGTAAATCAGCAGGACACCAAACGGAACGTGTTTCCACCCGGACGGTTTTAATTGCCGCATGTGTGCATCATAGCGGATTTTGGCGCCTGATTTGAGACGCACATCAGTAAAAAACTTTTAGTGATTAAAAATACATTTTAATTCATGAATGAATTTGTGTTGAAGAATTAAAACGTTTTTTTATATTTATTTATTTATATTTTTAAGAAAAACGGTCAAACAACAATGCGCACTGCATTTATTGCTTGTTAATGAATGTATTGCAGTTGAAATAAATTTGCGATAACGCATTTTTATATATATATATATTCACATATATTTTTTGACCTTTTAGACACATTACGTTTAGCAATATTGATATTCATATTTATGTCTCAAATTCGCATAGAAACTTACTGTTATTAGACATGAGTCACTCTACATGTATCAGAATAGCTTCAAAGAAAGTCAGAGAGAAAAGTATTCCATGTTTAACATTTTGGTTCTTCTCCATTCTGAAATGTGTTCATACTTCATTACGTAACCCATAGTTTCTCAACCTGATTCATGTTGAACTGTTTTTTATTTTTTATATTTTACCAAACCAAACTTGCTATTACAAAGGTGACAGGTTGCCCAATTTTGAAAAAGCAATACCTAAAAAAGAGAACTACATTAGTGTTAGTACTAAATGTAAATGTGCTCTTGTGGTGGTCATTGTGTAGATATTTTGCTCTTACAGTGGTCATTGTGTAGATATTGTGCTCTTACAGTGGTCATTGTGTAAATAATGTGCTTTTGTAGCGGTCATTGTGTAGATATCGAGCTTTTGTAGTGATTATTGTGTAGATTTTGTGCTCTTACAGTGTTCATTGTGTAAATATTGTGCTCTATTACTGGTCATTGTGTAGCTATCTGGCTCTCGTAGTGATCATTGTGTAGATATTGTGCTCTTGTAGTGGTTATTGTGTAAATTTTGTGCTGTATTAGTGGTCATTGTGTAGATATCTGGCTCTCGTAGTGATCATTGTGTAGATATTAGACTCTTACAGTGGTCATTGTATAGATATTGTGCTCTTGTAGTGGTCATTGTGTATATATTGTGCTTTTGTAGTGGTCATTGTATAGATATTGTGCACCTGTAGTGGTCATTTTATAGATATTGTGCTTTTGTAGTGGTCATTGTGTATATATTGTGCTCTTGTAGTGGTCATTGTGTAGATATTGTGCTCTTGTAGTGGTCATTGTGTAAATATTGTGCTCTATTAGTGGTCATTGTGTAGATATCTGGCTCTTGTAGTAATCATTGTGTCGATATTATGCTTGTACAGGGGTCATTTTATAGATATTGTGTTCTTACAGTGGTCATTGTGTAGATATAATGCCCTTGTAGTCGTCATTCTATAGATATTGTGCTCTTGTAGTGGTCATTGTATAGATATTGTGTTCTTGTAGTGGTAATTGTATAGATATTGTGCTCTTGTAGTGGTCATTGTATAGATATTGTGCTCTTGTAGTGGTCATTGTGTAGATATTGTGCTCTTGTAGTGGTCATTGTGTAAATATTGTGCTCTATTAGTGGTCATTGTGTAGATATCTGGCTCTTGTAGTAATTATTGTGTCGATATTATGCTTGTACAGGGGTCATTGTATAGATATTGTGCTCTTGTAGTGGTCATTGTATAGATATTGTGCTCTTGTAGTGGTAATTGTATAGATATTGTGCTCTTGTAGTGGTCATTGTATAGATATTGTGCTCTTGTAGTGGTCATTGTGTAGATATTGTGCTCTTGTAGTGGTCATTGTGTAGATATTGTGCTCTTGTAGTGGTCATTTTATAGATATTGTGTTCTTACAGTGGTCATTGTGTAGATATAATGCCCTTGTAGTCGTCATTCTATAGATATTGTGCTCTTGTAGTGGTCATTGTATAGATATTGTGTTCTTACAGTGGTCATTGCGTAGGTATTGAGCTTTTGCAGTGGTCATTGTAAAATATATTTTGATCTTTAACTATGATTCATGTGGAAGTTGTAAAATGAAGCTACAGGACTTTTTCCAGTCATTTATTTCTGTCAGCATGCCATCACACTTTATACATTTTTTTTTTAATTAATTAGTCCTGCACCTCTTGTGACTTTATTCTACGTAATGAGTCACTAATTTATGCACAATTACCTAGCATACATACTTTTAGCTCCATAAAACACACGCCACCCCGGTTGTTCCTCATTATTAATTTTGCACTCGAAACTAATTGTTCCCAGCACCACAGTGTTGTTTCAGAATCATTTAACATGCAATTTATTAATAAAGGCATGACCTGGAAAAGAAGACAATGTAATTAAATTGTCTTTAAAAGCTACGTCCTTCTAAAAAAAGATTCACCCACATGGAATGTTCTAACAATATGGAATGTTATTTGAGGACAATCGAACGTAATATTAAACACGTGAACATGGCGCCATTCATTCATTAATAATGTCTAACCTTAAAAGTCCTTAAAAACATCCCAACCACCTTAAGTTTTAATGCAGGCACAAATTACTTTTTATAGGGAAACACATCAAATTAAAAATTTGTATTATATTTACAGCATTTTCATTTAGAATTTATATAGTACATTTAACTGCATTAAATATAGAAAAATAAATAAATGCACACCTTAATGGATCAAATGCAATTTAATGGATGATGCCAAATACAAAGTATAGAAGCAAACTGGTAATATATATAATTTCAATAGTATAATATTTTAGTTATATATAATTTTTGTAAATAATAAACTCAAATTAATATTTTATTTATACTGATTTTTAAACTGTGCAATAACAATAATAAACGTTTGGGCAATAACAACTGTGCATCTGTGCAATAACAACAATTTAAATAACCTAGTGCAATTTGTTTGTTTGTTTGATAGTGTAACTACTATAATTGTTGTATTTATTTAGATTTTTTTGACTCTGTTTCCTATTTGCAGATTTTTTGCTGCTGTATTATGGAAATTTCCCCAGTGTGGGACGAATAAAGGTTTATCGTGTCTTATCTGATATCATTTTTTCTTTTTAATTATCATATCATTTGACAACAAAGGATTCCATTCCACTTCCTTTTTTCAGAACCATTTCGTTCTTCATTATCAGTTTATCAATGGGGTTAAAAAGAAGTGCACTGGGACCCATTAAAAGATTAGAGCTATTACATAGCTGAAAGCAAGTGAATGAAACCCGGCCCTTCGGTCTTATAATATAGCCTTCTGTAATATTTACATACTGCAGGAGATCAAAGGCAGTTATTAGAGTTGGTGGAAGAAGAGAGTCGACCATCTGTCCAGGCCTCATCGACATGTGCATGATAATGTGGCGAAATAGACACTCACCTTCACATCGGAGAAGAACATTTTCAGCATGTTGGAGCTGGGATAGCGTGTGTAGAAGAACATCAGCTTGGCCTTCTTCAAGTGGTTCGGAGATAAGCCTTCTTGGATTTGCAGAATCGGTGGTCAAGGAAAGTGCATTTATGTATTACAGAAATATACTATATATTGACATACAAAAAACTATGTAGAAAGGAATGGATTTTGGGTACTTGATTAGATCACGCTAAAGAAAAAGATTTATAAATTATAAATAGTACTAACATTTAATGGTCAATCAATAAAAAAACGAATAATTTGAAGGTTTCTTTGCCCTCCTGAATCCAGATTGATTTGGTTGACAAACAAATAGGCATTGTGAGGACTCCCCCAGAGGAGTCATTGCTAAACAGAGCTATCTACCAATTATATTTCACTCCTAACAACCAAACAAATCTTCGCCCCCCTACGGGCTCTTGGCCCGGCCGATGTGTCGCCAGCTCTTCCAGCTTTAGCCACATCTGTGATATAGTCTAGCCGTGCCATTTCGTTGACAGATTAATGGCTTTATAATTTATTAAAATGAAGATGCATGTGGGGCTAAATCAATGGACCCATGCAAGGTCAATTAAGAGGTTTGATCAGCCAGTAGGCCTGCCTCCTCCTCCTCTTCCTCCTCCTCCTCCTCCTTAGAATGTGAAGTGCATCCACTAATTTAAGTCAAATTATATTGTCATCATTTCCCCTTCAGTCTGTTTTATAATACAAGTGTGAAATACCACAAATCGCAGAGAATGCACTACAGCCACTAATAAGACCATGAAGATCTTTATAACTACTCAAATCGACTTTGGTCATGGGAGTTCTTCCTCAGTCCTGCCGTGCGATCCATGTTGACCGATATTCTCCTTGTACAAGGAAAAGAGGAGGAGATGTTTCCTCCATTAGGCTGATAGGAAAGACTAAAAGAGCACAATCTTCACTTTTCTGCCATCTGTCATAATGTAGACAACAAAGACCAGAACGACAAACGGCTGGGAAACGGGATGAAAGACTGAGAGAAGGAGAAAGAGAGAAAGCACTCTGAGGGCTTATTGAGAACCAGGGCCCCTCAAGTGAAGACTTTTCTCAAAGCATTTAAAAAAAAAAGGGAGAGAGAGAATACAAAACGGCTCATATCAGGAGTAAAAAGTGCTAGAAAACATCCCCTTATTGGCTTAATCTTAATTATTCCTTGTTCCTTTCATATAACATGCATCTGCAAACACCATACAAAGAAGCTTAATTAATCGCCAGGGTTTACCAGACGCCAGTGTAATCACCTGGCTCGGTCAAGTGCCACCGAGCTTCATTTCCATGTCTTTCACCTACATAATCTGAAAAAAGAAAGGATTTTAATCTGAAAACAGAGAGATTTAAAAGCCTGTTTCCCATCCCTACAAGGAAACCTCTTGTCCTTACAGCTGTTTCTAGGATACGCAAATATGCGCAGTGACAAAACAGCAGGTAAACATTACCCCACTCGGGGTAACACAACCCACACCGCAACCAAGGTCAGCCAGGAAATAATGCAAACATGAATATGAAGTAGTGTGTGTTTGTATGTGCGTGAGGGAGTGTTGAAGGGTGGCCGCAGCGTATAGACAAATGAGATGCTACAAAAACAGCCAAGCTCACGGGTCATGAGTCTTGTCTGAATGTGGATTTGGATTCATGGCATTTTCGTGAAACCGAGACTATGACTTCTGAAATCCGATCCCACTGCCAGGTGTAAGGGGAGAAAACATAGGGACGATCAAATCCATAAATTAATGGTGCACATCTGTTTGTCAAGGCGAACGGCTCGACTGCTCAAGGTAGCAAAGATAAATAAATAAAACAAGTAAATAAATAAGCAAGCAAACCCCTTTTTAAAAAGAATTAGGTCGGACCCAGATCACACCTCTGATGCTGATAATGATGTCTCCTATTATAATAATGAATACAAACTAAAATGACCAGGTATGGTCATTTATTACATTTTTTTTCCTTCCCCTTGTATATCCTATATATCCGCTATACGAGACTTAAACGACTAAACGAGCTAGCGCTCGTCGTTCACGCAACGGCTGAATTCAGGCCAGTCGAGTACTTCGACATGCAAACTGACTTCAACACTCCATGTTACTTACAAGCGCACCATGTCCGAGCTGTTCTCTATATGCAAATCTCGCAAAGGAAAACGAACAAGGCTGTTATTCTTGAGATGCAAAAGAGAGACGTGCGTGACAAAGAAAATAGTTCTGTCCGGGATAAAAAAAAAAGCATCAGATATAAGGACAAATATGCATAAATATGTAGAATTGGGCAAAGAGTATAAAAGTATAAGAGAGTATAAAATTTTTTTTTTTATCGATAATTAAAAAGTAGAGTATTCTGTCATCTGTTTATTCTTATAGCCAAAGCTTGTTAGATATATAGCAGCTTTAAAAAAAAAATGAAAAAAAAGGGGGGGAGGATAAAAGATAAACAGCTACCTGCAAACACCTGTTCTCATCTGGAAAAAAAGAGAAAGATGAAAAGAAAGGACCTGCTGCCAGGCAACAGCTATTAGTGCTGCAAGTGCTTTCGACTATAGCAAGCTCTTCATGATCAGAAAGAATACAACAATTTGCAGATATTCTCTGAAGCACTAGATGCGAATTAAGGGGAGGAAAGCGCAGTAAAAATAAGGGTTTACAAATTTTTTCCGTGAAACAAAGAAGAAAAACAAAAAACAAAAACAAAAAAATGCCCATTCACTGACTGATACGATTTTTGTCATTTTTCAAAAACACGAGACACTAAGATCTTTTTGGCAAAAGGCTCCCACTTGGCCTTTTTACTTCCTGGCTTTGAAATCTGATTTGCTTTGAGCATTGATGTACAAAGTCTTCGCATGGCCTGTGATGAAGAGGGGGGGTATTGTGAGTCTCTCTATGATAATTTGAGAATAGAGAGAGAAGACAGGAGGTATGTTTGTCAGGGTGAAGCTTTTCAGCACTTGCGCCCTTGGAAGTGCACACTTGAAAGCCCCCGTGAAGGGACACGGGATTTGAATATACCTTGAAATTCTTTTAGACCAATTCGTCGGTTTTATCTTATAAATATATTTAATCGTAATAACCTTTTAGAATCTATTTAAAAAACAACCCAAAAGACATTTATGTAGACATCAATTATTGAGAAAGGATATTGTACTTCCTGAATATGGAGAGATATCAGACAAGTCTTGGAGGTCCCCACATTCTGATTTGATGAGAGATATCGAAAGGCCTTCAGGGTTTCCTGGGTGCATTGGTGAGATTGGACGATGGAGGCTGAGGTGACTGGATGACATCTTGGTCCGTAGGCTAGTGGTTTCTCTAGACAGGTCCATAGACTCAGGAGAAGACCTGTCTTTGCTTGGATAAGGCCCACTTGGGGCACCTAGGGGGCTTTGAAAAGGATAACCCATAATATGAAGGGGAAAAGGATGTCGGAAGGATGGAGGACTAAACGCCATGGTCGACGATAATGGTGATGAGTGAAGACCGGGGTGGTGGTTTGAGGGTGTGGGTAGAGATCCAGGCTGGTCTGTGGAGTTCTTTTTAACCACTAGAGGCAGGGCCTCGGTTTGGTCATTTGAGCTGGGGACTCGCATATTGCTAAACGAGTTGAGTGGATTAGGAATGATGACGTCACTGAAACACTGTAAACGCTGGTTCGTGGCATGAAAGTTCGGATTCTCGCGATTCACCACAAATCGGTCAGGGGGTGTCTGGATGGTCGGGAAGCCCTGAGGAAGTGGATATGGAGTTTTTACAAAGACCTTTACCACCGTGTCGACCACTTGGGTCATTGCAGTGTTTAGTTCCTGTTTCAGTGTTTCGGCTAGTTGTTTCCCTTCTGCGTGCATGGACATTGCCTTGTGACCTTTGCTTCGAGAGCCATCCCGTTTAGGTTTCTCTCCATCGGTCATTACGGTCTGCTCACAAATAATGGCCTGGGCCTGGTCCAAGAAATGTCCCGGATCCAGGTCAGACATCTCATTTTCGGAGCGGTTCGTAACCGAGTCAGAGATATGATTGTCCAGTCCATCGGAATGCAGGCTGTCCTCCGAGAGGTTTCCGTCTTCGTCATTCTCGGAGTCGGTGCTATCATAGATCTGATAGAACTTCTCTTGGAGCTGACGGAGCTGTTTCTGCATGTCCTCGAGCTGAAGCTTGAGATGTCGACGCTCCTCGTGCTTTTGCTCTTTGCGAGCCGAAATGAGTTGCTGGAAACTCTGTTGCTGCTGGGGAAGTTTCTGCTTGCGCTTGTTTTCCCTGTAACTCTCTCGAGGGCTTAGGGGTTGGGGCGCCCCGTCACGCTCGGCCTCACCTAAACGGTGCGTGACATTCGGAGAGTGGCTCATCCCGCGGATTATGTTCTCCACTCTGGCACGCTTAGCTCTCAGATGCTCATCCGTCAACCGATCGATGTCGAATTGTGCCATGGAAGGCCTGCTGAAAGGGGACAGACACTCCTGAGGACTGCCCCGGGACGAGGTGCTGCAGGCGTCCTCCTGGTGGATCTCGGACCCCGACCTGGAGAGGCCATTGCTCTGAAAGTCTGGTTCGTTTGCCCCGTTTTTGGTCAAATTGTTTTTCAGCAGCTGTGAGATGATGGTCGCTCCAGGAAAGGACACCAAGGTGTCTTCATAAGAGCTGGCACGCTTCAGCAACTTGTGAAGCACGTTGGACTTCTCGCTGTCTGTGTGCTGCACCACTGAGCGGTTGACATCCTGCTCAGCTCCGTGGGGATTCATGGCACTAAAATTGCTTGCTTTTATATGTGCTAAATCTACAGACACAGTACCTGCAGTCCTTTTCACTCCAATGTCAACTCTTCTTCTCTTAGTTTGTCTAATTAAAAGGGACGCGTTGTCATGGTCCGGCATCACTGGAAATGTTGTTACGCCATTTGAAAAGCCTGCCAGCTGGACACAGCTTGAGAACTCTGAGAGACAAGTGAGGGGGGAAAGAAAAGAAAGATCAAATATTATTAGGGTAAAGGGTTTTTTCGTGTATAACATGACATTATTGGAAATCTGGGATACATGAATAATCCCTATTATCACAATTAGTTTTTTAGCATTACGTATATTATGCGTTTTGAACATGAAGGCAAGTTTGTAACTATAAAGACATTGTAAACTCGAGCATTCTTATAGAAACAACTCAAATCAATTGGTTGTATCATATTATAATCCCATTGGCAGTTAAAATGGTCTGTAAAGCACATTATCTCACCTCTATTTACTTTTCAGGTTAAAAATTCAAATTTCTTTAAGCATATCAAAAGAAAAAAGTAATATTTTGCATTGGATTTTACAAATGGCATCAAACACGGCATATAACTATTAAATTAATTTTTTAAAAATTCAGTAAAAATTCAGTGTTCTTCATTTTAATTTCCAGTTTAATATTAATATAGTCATTAAATGATTACATACATACATATACATACATATATATATATATATATATATATATATATATATAGCCTACGTATTAATATTGCTGTCATAATATTATTTAACCAACCCTATTTTACCATAATATTATTTAATCAGTCCTTTGAAACTTATAAGAACAATGTAAACCCCGTTACGATCCTGTATTAAAAGAAACTAAAATTGCACCGAGTCCAGAAAACTGAACCTGTTTATAAGTTGTGTGTGTGTGTGTGTGTGTGTATATATATATATATATATATATATATATATATATATATATATATATATATATATATATATATATATATATATATATATATATATATACACACTTCCCCAGGCAAATATAGAATTCATACATTGGTATTTTGAAAAGTTCTTTCCTATTTTTTTGTATTTGTGGTGGTGAGGATGTGTCGAGGATGTGTGTGTGTGTGTGTGTGTGTGTGTGTGTGTGGGGGGGGGGGGGTTAGAGGGGTGGTGGTAGGTGAAAGATGTCAAACAAATCACCTTTCATTTATGAACAAAATATAAAAAAAAGGGTCCAAAAGTGTCGTAAATCTCCAAACAGGAAGCACATGTGCACAGTTTTTACATGGTCAGCTTAAATCGTTTCCACCTTCAACGCATCATCTCTGAGCAAACACTTTCTGTGCTGGGAACAAAACAAATGAACACCTGAGACCCGCAAAGCTTCTCGGCACTCAGTTCCTCGCGCTACTTTTACGACGTGCGTAATGACGCACCAGCCGACAGCAGCATAAATACAACAAAGGTCGTTTTCTTGTGGGTTTTTTTTTTTGCTTGTTTGTATGTTTGTTGGCACACATGCAACCTATCCGTTTAAAGTAAAGCGAAGCAGCAAGAGAGCGCATGAAAACCTGCGAAACGCGCACTTCGCGTACGCACAGAAAAAAAGCGCACATGGACAAATTTGCGCAAAATTATATATATATATATATATATATATATATATATATATATATATATATATATATATATATATAATTTTTTTAAGGCAAAATAGATGGATTGGACTTTCAAACGCCATGTGTTTCTTTTCATTGCTCTAATTTGCAGTAACAATAAAGCGACTGGTTAGATTTGAGTTAGAAATCATCCGCTTTTGATAAAAAAAAGAAAGAGATCGACAAAGAGATAAAGAGAGGGAACTTACACGACGCCACGAAGATCTGAAAGGTCCGAGCTTCTTTGGAGGAGTGAAACTGAAGATTGATAGGACTGCTTCCCAAGCCTGGAAGAACGGTGTAGTTTCGAAAGAGAGAGAGAGAGAGAGAGAGAGAGAGAGAGAGAGAGAGAGAGGGGAGAGAGAGTGTGTGTGTTTGAGCGAGTGAGCTCTTGTGCGCCGCTCCTCTTCTCTACCTGGAAATTGTCCGTCTCGGCGACCACCAGCGGGACCGCAGGCTTTTGTCGCGCTCGCATCCACCAAGATGCACTTGAAGACGCGAATAAAGGAAGCAGGAAGACGCCTCGCGTCATGATCGTCGTGATGCAACGAGTTCAGCCACCAATAAGAGCCGGGCATTGGATTTTAGAGGAATTACAAAAACGCAGAACTTCTCCAGCCAATCATCCAAAGGCACAAAAGAAAACACGGCGGTAATTGATGTAGTATATTACTTTTTTTTTTTTTTTGATTTTTTCTCAATGCAGGGTTTTTTTTCTCCTTTTTAAACACTTGTTCACTGAAAATGCTCTGTTTTTACGCATGCGGGTTTGATCACATTTGGAAACTTTCCAAATCAGTCCATGGTCCTGAAAGAGCCGAAATATTTCGTTTCCATGCTGTTATATTTAATACAAGTAAATAAATAAATGGAAAAAAACAGTTTTGGGTCAATATATTGACATGATACTGAAGGTTTCTATTTAAACTTTATGAAAACATATTAATAACCCATTCCCTTCAGGTTAATGTCGGATTACTTAAAAACTCCGACTTTTTTGTTTTTGTTTGTTTAATTTCGACGCTTCATTGAGGTTATTAGTGACCGCTGTGTTGAAGCCCAGTGTTTTCCTAGAAGCATTTTCTTACAGCCGAAATAGTTCACATACCGCGAATACCTTTTTTAAAAAAAGATTTATTAAGTAAATAAAAAATACGCATTGAAAAAAAATATCGTTTTATACGTGTATTTTTAAAATCGACTTATTTGTGTTACCTGTTTGCAGAATCAACCTTTTGCACCCTTTTTTAATGAATAAAATAATTCAATTCACAAAAAAAAGCTTTAAACTTTTTAAAAAATGTTCGCATTTTTTTCCCGCAAATTGAACCTGAGCATGCTTTATCACATGTACAATCTTATCAACTTTATATTTAACTAATTAAAATGTAAACAAACAAAAACAACAACAACAAATCCAATAAACCTTCTGTAACCGATTTGACTTTTTTTTATTCTCATTCTCCATTGCGGCGCACGAGACACCACATTCTCCTAAAACATTACATCACTATTACGACGAAAATGATAATCCTATTATTATTATTATTATTATTATTATTATTATTATTATTATTATTATTATTATTATTATTATTATTATTATTATTAAGCATATCGCATACAATAGAATTCCCAGATTTTGTGAATTGGTTCCAATTTCTACACTTTAATGTCTGAAGAAGAGGAAGAACAAGGATTCAATATCATAAAATAATAGACAAATGATATATAATAAATTCATAGATAATTAAATATAATGGATGTAGATCACAATGCCTTTGATACAGACTTTAATAGCTGGTCCATTACAAATGCACCATCATCATTATTATTATTATTATTATTATTATTATTATTATTATTATTATTATTATTATTATTATTATTATTAGTCTAATAATATACACACATACATCACAATATGAGTGGTGTGAAAAATGTATATATATATATATATATATATATATATATATATATATATATATATATATATATATATATATATATATATATATAAAATAACATCACAGTATTGATGGCAGCTCTAAATTCTTATGATCTTTCATGGTTTTTTCATGCACAGGAACAGAGTCGTAATAAGTGGGCCTAGCAGGAATGCAGGAATAGTAAATGTATGAGCATATGTTAGTAGAGAGCAGAGTCTCTCTCTCTCTCTCTCTCTCTCTCTCTCTCTCTCTCTCTCTCTCTCTCTCTCTCTCTATCTATCTCTCTCTCTATCTATCTATCTATCTATCTATCTATCTATCTATCTATCTATCTATCTATCTATCTATCTATCTATCTATCTATCTATCTATCTATCTATCTATCTATCTATCTATCTATCTTTATGTGCCTTCATTTTTAATGTGATTCTGCTCTTTTAGGGGGCGAGTAGAATCATCCCCATGAGAAGTTCTCACACAAGAACCTGTGGTTCTATTAAGTTTGCAACAACATTGACCCCTCTCTTCTGATCACACACACACACACACACACACACACACACACACACACACACACACACACACACACACACACACACACACACACAAAAAACCTCTATCCTTTTTTCTATCTGTTTAAATGAAATTATCAATGTGTATATATATATATATATATATATATATATATATATATATATATATATATATATATATATATATATATATATATATATATATATATATATATATATATATATATGCACATACCCATTTATGACAAACCAAAAAGCTGTTTGTGTAAAACAAATAATGCAATTGTAAAATATCACCCAACCCACACACACTACTGACTTTTGCTCTCTCTCTCTCTCTCTCTCTCTCTCTCTCTCTCTCTCTCTCTCTCTCTCTCTCTCTCTCTCTCTCTCTCTCTCTCTCTCTCTCTCTCTCTCTCTCTCTCTCTCCCTCTCTCTCTCTCTCCTTCTTTTTCTTCACCTCCTCACACTGAGGCTTGAATCAGTTTACCAAAAGGAAATAATTAGCTTTTAAAACAGTTAAAATATAATAATAATTTTAATAAAAAAGAAACCCATTGATTGTAACCCATTATTTATATAAACCAAAGATCTGATCACAGGCTGCATTTTATTCCATTTATATTATACGTAAAATATATATTACACAAATGTCCTCTCTATTACAACTAATTTTGTGAATTTTTTTCTTTACTTTTTTTTACTCGTAGCACCCCTCAGTATAAACCATTTACAGATCAACGCTACTAATTACAGTGAAGCTCATTTGCAGGTCGTCCCCCTGGGGAACTCTTAAAGAACCCCTGAAGAGTCAGTACACTCCATGTTTTGTGTTAAGTTGGCTGGTGTTTGAATGCTATGAGAGAAAAATGACAGTTTTATTTATTGGTCTTCTTTTTCTTCCTGTTCTGCAGGTTTGTTTGTTTGTCCGTCCGGATGTCTTTTATGTTTTGTGCATTTTATACAAATGAGAACTCATTCGGGTTTGTTTTATTAAAAAATGATTCAGTCCTGCCTCATGTCTCGCTGTGGCCTGACTTTTTTGACCACTTTTTCTTTTCTGAAAAAAAGCTGCACACCATCGTCACTCATATTCTCATGTAGAGACTGTGTGGGGGGGAAAGTGAGCAAAAACATTGTTGCTCGCTATTCTCCTAACATTAAATATCACCAGGACAATACTGTGGTCATCAAAACACGTGAAGGATCTCACACAACGTTCAGCAGTTAACCATTCAAGGGTGTAAGCAAGTCCTCTGTTTGTCCAAATGTCCATCTTGAGATGCTGGAAATGTGCCTCAGTTCTACTAGAATTCTACAAATAACAAATACACTAGATCCCAAAGTACACCCATTTCAGTGCTTGTGAGTGGAGATCTCTGTGGCTTCCTGTTGAACATCTGAAGTGTACCCACTTTTCTTCCGAGATCTTTTTATACTGTATCATATATGTACTCTATTATATAAAAATTACAAATATCTCAGACCCTAAAAGATGCATTTTTGTCGTTTATTTGATTCCTGGGAAATCTTAAGATGTTTATTTATTTATTTATTGGTATGTTTGTTTCTTTTGTTTTTTCTTTTTATTTGGTTAAATTCCAGACGTGACTGTGTTTGACGTGCAATTTGGAGGTTAGTGATATTCAATCCTTTTTTTCTTTTTTTTTCTTTCCAGGTAGTATATGTGCTGTATCATATCTAGGGAGAATAAATAATAATAATAATAATAATAATAATAATAATAATAATAATAATAATAATAATAATAATAAATTCATTAATGAATTAATAAATACTAGTAATAATAATGATAGAATGGACAAAATGTACAGTAAAATACTCTCAGGTAGATATATATGAATGTTTGGGTCTGTATGTGTGTATTTGTGTGTATCTGTGTGTGTCTATGCATTTGTGTCCTTGTTTGTGTGTATCTCTGTCTGTCTGTCTCTCTATGTCTATGTTTATATGTTTGTGTTTGTTTGTGTCCATGCTTATATGTTTGTGTGTGTGTATGTGTGTCTGTCTGCCTTTTCCACTTCCCCCTTTCTGTCTATGTTTTTGTGCCTCTGTGTGTTTGTGTGTGTGTGTCTCCATGTTTAAGTATGTGTGTATGTCTCTCTCTCTCTCTCTCTCTCTCTCTCTCTCTCTCTCTCTCTCTCTCTCTCTCTCTCTCTCTCTTTTCTCTCTCTTTCTATATGTGTGTGTGTGTGTGTGTGTGTGTGTGTGTGTGTGTGTGTGTGTGTGTGTGTGTGTGTGTGTGTTTGTGTGTACATATCTATGTGTAGGTTTATATGTAGGTTTATCTGTAGGTTTGTCTTAGTCTCTCTCCCCGTTTTAATTTATACGTTTGTGTGCTTGTGTGTGTTTGTGTCCATGTTTAAGAATTTGTCACTGTGAAGTGTGTGCGTGTGTGTGTGTGTGTGTGTGTGTGTGTGTGCGTGTGTGCGTGTCTAACCCTAACCCTATATACCATATATAACCACACAGTGTGTAATGCAGTAAAAATTATATTATATTATTTAGAATATAATATAAGCATCAACAATAATTCATCTAATTAATTAATGCTGTTGATTTTTAATTACACAACCACTCGTCCACTATGCCGGATTCCATCATGCCAATCGTTACGTCTTTCAATTCCTAAGTACAGTTCGAACTCCCCAAACTCGCCCAAGCCCAATCATTTCATCCTACTTTTTTTTCCCCCAAAGTGTAACTTTTACATTATATCAGCTTGTTTTCTAAGCACATCTAATGGGAAGGTAAGTCAACCCTTGATGTAACAATTCACTTAAAAGCTCTTTGCTGCGAGACCTCTTGTGTTATTGTCTGTAATTGCAAAGCACAACATAATTGTAATATTATTCTCCGTACTGCAGTATTCCATCATATCTGCGAGGAGATATTATCCTCCACCTCACTAATGATATGACAAAAAGGTTACGCGAGGGAAAGATAATAGGAGGGGAGAGATATAATAAGATAAGATTAGATTATGGAAGTGCACAAGAATAGATTGAAAAAAAGAGAGGACAAAAAAGAAAAAGGACGGATAATATTCCGCCGGAGATGCTCCGGTGTACAAATTTCAGACAGCTTTTTTGAGGGGGCCATCAAGATTCAGGGAGTAGCTATTATTCCACACATTAGCGCAGGCTGGCTAAAAGCTCTTATGCTTCAGAAGGGTCTTGGGGGTCTTCAGGAAAAAGGATGTGGCACTGAAAGTGGCCAATGTTTAAGGGACCCGTTGCACGAAAGGAAAAAAAAAAACACACACACACATCCACTTAACGTAACAATATGACATGATGTAAGACCGTGGGCCCGAATGTGTGAAAATGATATTGTAATGTGAGCCAGTGCCTGGACAAATTTGCTCAGGTGGAGGGTTTGGAGAACAGGTAGAAGGACACGCATGTTAAGAAAACGTGCTCTGAAATAAATGCTGAAGGAAAGGTAAGTTCTGCGAATCTGCGAATGCGAGGAGGGTTTTTTTTTGTGCATAAGTTCCAGTTATGAGCCTGGATCTGTGTTGAAAAATTCTCTGAAATATTAAGCAGGAGAGGAGAGTTTGCAGGACAGAAGAGAGCAGGACAAGAAAATGGGAGGAGAAAATAAAAAAAGGAAGGGTATAGGAACTATTCCTGTCACACCTGGTGAGCAGAAAAGCATTTCACGATACACTGTATAGTTGGACAGGGGTTTCTTTTAAAGGGGTTTTTGTTTGATGGCACTTTTTGGACACTTGAACAGTGCAGTGTCTAAATATTAATTTGAATGGAATTAATGACAATAACAGGAGAAGACTTAGAAGCCAAGATGAGAAGATGTGAAGGAAGATAGAAGACAAAATGAGGTGAGAGGACGAGACAAAGAAAGGGCAAAACCAGAGGAAAAACAAGAAGGCAAGATGTAAAGAAGACAGCAAGAAGGCAAGACAATAAGCATGATGCAAAAAAGATGAGAAGAAGATGACAAAAAGACAATTAGAAGAAGACGAGATGTGGTAAGAGAACAAGATGGACCAATGGCTAAATGAGCAGAAGATGAGAAGAAAGACAACAGGCCAAAACAAGGAGGCAAGGTGAGAGGATAAGATGAAAAGAGGGCAAAAAAATGCAGAAGTCAAAACGAAAGAGGAGAGGACAAAATAAGATGGTATGGCACAAAGAAGATGTGAAGAAGATAAGAAGATGGCAAGAAGACGATGAAAAGAAGACATGAGGGCAAAACGAGCAGAAGATAACAGGACAAAACAAGAAGGCAAAAGACGAGAAGAAAATGTAAAGGAAGATGAAAAGTCGACAAGACAACGATTAGAAGAAGACGAGATGGCAAGATCAGAAGAAGATGTGAAGATAACAAAATTTGATGAGAAGAAGACGAGACAAGATTAGAGGACAAGACAAAATTAGGACAAAATGAGAATGAAGACAGATAGACAAAAGGAGAAGAAGGCTAATATGATACATTTTAGGTCCAGAAGTCACAGTTTGTTATCTGTAAATGAATAATTATATATAGTTACGTAATAGAAAATAATAATTCGACATTATGGATAAGGATAAGTTGATGGATACGT
This sequence comes from Silurus aristotelis, assembly GCF_946808225.1. Taxonomy (NCBI): domain Eukaryota; kingdom Metazoa; phylum Chordata; class Actinopteri; order Siluriformes; family Siluridae; genus Silurus; species Silurus aristotelis. Next base: position 19,850,644 of record NC_139582.1, on the reverse strand, counting down.
TCTACAGGAACAAAAATGACACTCTTTTACAAACGTACATCTGAGAAAATGAAGCGAATCGGCGCCGTAAGACCTAGTGGCTCTGCTGGAATGTCAGAAAAATATATATTTGAAACCAGGGTCTAAAAATACATAACAACACACCATTGTCAGCTGTGATAAGCCGTGATAATCTTTTTGAATGAGTGAGCTACTGTGGCAAAATTGCACACATTGTCTCACAATCCCCTGTAGAGTCTGGCTGTTAAAGTCAGGGTTTGAGGCGAGTTGGCAGAGGGAAGAGAACCGGGTCTGGCCTCATGCCTGGGTGCCTGCAGGGCCCTACACAGGACCTACTGCTCCTTTGGCCTCCAGCTTGAACAGAGATCTTCAGACACCAGTGCAGTCAACTAAAGCCGCATGGTAAAGGAACAATCCTATCTGCCTTTTCTTTTTCCAATTATTTCTCAATCGAACAGAGCCAGCTTTGGGGAAGTGCTTTGTGTGTGTGTGTGTGTGTGTGTGTGTGTGTGTGTGTGTGTGTGTGTGTGTGTGTGTTTGGTTATGTTTGTGCTTATTCATTTTTCTTATTGTTTCCAATTGAAAATAAGAAAACATGAAAAGAGGCTTAAAATCGGTTCCTTTTTTTATCCTTGACCCTCACCAGAATAAGAAGTGTAAATTATTATTTTTTTTTTTATCAAATCTTATATAAAACACACACACAAACAGTATCAGCAGCTACACAGTGCCAGAATGGCATTAAAAAAAGTCTCTGACTTTGAGCACCGTTGCCAGATGGGCTTTTTTGTTTTTGGATAGGGTGCATACTTCAAAAACTCCTGATCTCTTGGGAGTCTCTTGGCTTTGCCCAGAGTGGTGAGAAAAACAAAAAACACAATGCAGCGAACGTCTTCTGCAGACGGAAATGCCTGGGCAATGAGAAAGATCGAAACAGAACGGCTGGACAGGTTTTAGCTACAAAGAAAGGCTAAAGAAACTCGAACTCCACAGCATTTTCATCAGTGGTGGATGAAGTACACAAACCATGCACTGGAGTAAGAGTTGAAAAACACTAGGTAAAATATGACTCCAGTAAACTTAAAAGTGTCCCTTTAAATTTTCATTTGAGTAAAAGTACAAAAGTATTTGCCTTTAAATGTACTTAAATATCCAAAGTACTATGATTTATCATGGCTATAATGTTCCTATTATCATTTTTTGATTGTTGGTTTGCGGCGTGCTTGACCAGTTAAGCATTTATCCAGTCATAAATAAAAAGAAACGACCGATTTCGCAAAATTTTGTTAAGTACAAAGATATTTGACTTTGAAATGTAGTAAAGTAAAAGTCCCCCCAAATGGAAATTCTTCAGTAAAGTACAGATACATGAAAAAGGTACTTACTGTAAGTACAGTAATGAATTACATTTAATCCATTACTGTCCACCACTGGTTTTCACTGGTTTTCACTGAAGCCACATTTAGCTGAGTGGTCATATGACATATGCGACAATTTATACAAAAACTACAGCTTGTATTTTAAAAAAGTGCTAAAAGGAACAATTTTCTTTAGGTCATAGTACATTTTTGTTAAAAGCATGGCATTAATTAGCTTTGTTTATATTATCTTAGTACAAGTTCAAAATGTGTGTGCGTGTGTGTGTGTGTGTGTGTGTGTGTGTGTGTGTGTGTGTGTGTGTGTGTGTGTGTGTGCATACGTGTTTATCCCCAACAAGGACCCTCACTAAGGTTATTATACAACACTGTTAGACCTTTCTTTTCCTGATGAAATAATCATGTGTGCCTACATTCTACTGTAAATAAAGAACCATAATCACACTTGCTCCATTTGCTTATTTTCATTTGCAAGTAGAACATGTTTTCCCAAATCCTGCCCAAAAAGACCATTTGCTCAAAAGAGATTCGTGCTAATAGCCTTTAGTTTTATTCAGGCTCACGTGGGTGCTCATTGTGAATCAATGAGTCTGTTTACTAATAAGACACCCAATGCTGGGTTGCCAATAACTGCAATATGGTGAAAAAAAGAGCCGTATTCATTTTATTGTTGATGAATACTTTTGTATTACTTAAGCCAAAGGAAAAAAAGGGAAAAATGAAATCTTCAACTCCACCAAGTACACATACAGAATAGCATCATCACACGCATAGGTATAAGTATTAATACTTTTTTCTGTCACTTATATTATTTTAAATACTTATAGTAAAATTGCAAACATAAATGTATTAATCAGTCAAGGGCATTCTAAAACATTTTGTTTAGCTCAGTTTTTTTCTGGTTAGCATCATGGTCAGTGTGTATTAATATATTTATAATAAAATAATATTTATATCATTGGAGAAAAGTAGTTTATACAATATTTAATATATACAGTTAATTACACTAGAATATATAATCAAAGTATACAGTAGGTTTACTGGCCGGCGCTATCTTGGGTTTTTTGTCTTGTTTTGTGTTGTCTTGTTGTCTTCTGTCTGTATTGTTTTTTGTCTGCACTGTTTGCACTGGGTTGCACTCGATGCACTTTACGTAGCTTGTGTTGTGTTGTAGCTCTATGTTTGTGTTTAGTGTAGCACCAGGGTTCTGAAGGAACGTTGTCTCATTTTTACTGTGTACTGTGTACCACTGTGTATAGTAGAAATGACAATAAAAGCCTCTTGACATGACTTGACTAGAAATCCGTGATAGCCTAAGACAGATAGTGGATGACTGTCATGACCAAGAACTGTCAAAAAGATTTTTGGATATTAAACAAATTCAGTCGCAAATCTCAGACTAGAATTAATCTAATTCACTCTTATAATAGACCAAACTAATCTATACTAGTCTAATCAATCCACAGACTAAACTACACTAGACTAAATTGATCCAATCCAATCTTATTTCACACTAGACTAAACTACACCAGAGTAATGCAATCCAATCCCATACTAGACTAGACTACTCAAAATTAATCATCTTCAATCTTACAATAGACTAGATTATTCCAATGCAATCCCAGGATAGACTAATGTCGACTAGACTAAGCCAATCCAATCCCACACTAGACTAAACTAGACTAGATTGATCCAGTCCAATCCCACACTAGACTAAAACAAGACCACATTATTAGAGTAGATTAATCACAAATTAGACAAGACTAGACTAATGTAGACTAGACTAATCTAATCGAATCTTACATTACATTAAACTGCACTAGATTAATCTAATCCAATAACACCCTAGACTAAATAGTTTAGATTAATCCAATCCAATCTTACACTAAATTAATGTCAACTAGACCAATCCAATCCAATCCCCATTATGGAAATCTGGTGTCACAACAGGCACAAAGAACAACATGGAGGACTAAGACTCCAGTTCATAAGACTTTTAAAAAAGGGAACAAAACAGATTAGAAAGAACAATTTAGAAAGAAATAAAAATATTCAGTCAAAATATGAATAATATACATATATTACAGGTTCAAGATTTATGTTATGTTAGATGTGTGTAAGGAGCAGGTTTGGAAGTGTGTGTAGTCATGAATAAAGCCATAAAAAATGTCTGCATGTGTTTGTGTGTGTGTGTTTAAGAGAGTATGTAAAGTATTGTGACATGCTGACATGTATTCTGCAATGCTTAGTCTATAGTACCTCATTCTGATCGTGTTGAGTATTTGTCCTGCTTCAGAGCATTTAGTTGTCCTGTGGGTCTGTGGAATCATGCCTCCCATCCTGCCCCTTTTACAGAACCCCCATCTTAAAAGGTTATTTATATCGTGATGATTTTATTTCACATTTTCATGTGTCTTAGCAGATCGAACAAATTTGCGGCTGTAAATTCAGCTCTGCACTGATCGCCATCTGTTTAGATATCAACATCTTGGTCCTCAGTAAAATTATCTTCTCCAAGCATTCCTCAGCATCATTATCATTCATAGCTGTGTTGCGGCTCATAATCAGCCATGAAAACTTGGGCCAATGCATTTATCACTTTTCATCTCCAACATTATAAGGTTTTTTTTATAGCTTGGGAAAAAAAATAATTCAGAGAAAATAATTTTTGGCCATCCATCCACCATATTAAGTACCCCACCTGCTGATGATTACCAGTAATGCTCAGTATTTTGCTGAGATGTACCTGGTAATTAAGCTTTGAAATGTCCTACGCTTAATTTACCTTGGTGGTGAGTGTGAATAGTGATTGGTCGAACAGGGCCTGACCTCTTTTGGAGCTTTCTGATTTGTTTACTTGCTCATTTGTACAAATGTATCACACACACACACACACACACACACACACACACACACACACACACACACACACACACACACACACACACACACACACAGTCTGGATGGTATCCCTTATAATTATATTGATTTTCCAGTATTTACACTTTGGTCATATAAAATGTGTTGTTTTCACCAAAGTTTTTCATCTACAGATATTTTACGTTTGTGGGTTGTCCTTTGTGCATGCGTCTGTCTGTTTATCTGTTCCTCCATCCTGGAGCCATGTATCCATCTGCTAAAATGCTCTTAAAATGGGTTAGAGTCAGGGTTAAGTGTTCGAAGGTTTTTTGGATTATTTAGATGTTATGGTAATTAATAGATAAACTGATTTGATTTTTGACTGGATCCCAACATGGCCATTAAAGCCACAGGAAGGTCAAATGGCCACAATTCTTAAATATATTAACAGTATTTAAGGGATATATATTTTAGTAAATTAGTAAATAATATTAGAAATAGACTAGACATGGCATAAAGTTGTTTTTACATAATGTTTTATTATACATTCATTCATTCATTCATTCATTGTCAATTATTACATCTCCACACATTTCCACTCATTTTTTAGGAGGGTATATTAATGCCATTACTTCATACTATATAGAAATTTAAATCAACTAATCAACTTTAATTAAATTGAGAAAAATACCAATCCCTTGGCTCTGTAAACAAGCTCTGTCCAAGCAAATAGGGGGCTGAAACGTTATCTCTCATAGAATGGCCTGCCAAGTCACCGCACATAAATCCTATTGAACTGCTCTGAGATGAACTGCAATTGCGAGAAAGAAATTTCCAACTAGTGAAGAACACCTTTGGCCAGTTTTAAAAAAGGCATTTCAAAAAGTATTTTGTCTGCTGTATGCAGAAACGAACTGTCCTATTGCCAAGAGTGCCAAGAATGTGTAAAGCTGTTAATTATGCAAAAGGAGGTTAAAAAAATAGGGTAAAACATCTGTACAATTATGAATTTGTTTGATCAAAGTACACAAAGCTTCATAGATCAGTGTATATATATATATACAGTGAGGAAAATAAGTATTTGAACACCCTGCTATTTTGCAAGTTCTCCCACTTAGAAATCATGGAGGGGTCTGAAATTGTTATCGTAGGTGCATGTCCACTGTGAGAGACATAATCTAAAAAAAAAAAAATCCAGAAATCACAATATATGATTTTTAAACTATTTATTTGTATGATACAGCTAGGTCCCCTGGTGGTCTAGTGGTTAAGATGCAGCGCTCCCACCGCTGCGACCCGGGTTCGATTCCCGGTCAGGGAACCATCCCCAGCCACTCTTAGTGCCGGTCCCAAGCCCGGATAAATTGGGGAGGGTTGCGTTAGGAAGGGCAT